>NW_026969491.1:0-38435 GCF_028390025.1 Pseudophryne corroboree
CTTTATACCCTTTCCCGCCAGAGGTTAGGGAGCGCTGGGAAACACCTCCTAGGGTGGACAAAGCGCTAACACGCTTATCAAAACAAGTGGCGTTACCCTCTCCTGAGACGGCCGCACTTAAAGATCCATCAGATAGGAGGATGGAAAATATCCAAAAAGGTATATACACACATGCAGGTGTTATACTACGACCAGCTATTGCGACTGCCTGGATGTGCAGTGCTGGGGTAGTTTGGTCAGAGTCCCTGATCGAAAATATTGATACCCTGGACAGGGACAATATTTTACTGTCGTTAGAACAAATAAAGGATGCATTTCTTTATATGCGTGATGCACAGAGAGATATCTGCACACTGGCATCACGGGTAAGTGCTATGTCCATTTCGGCCAGAAGAGCTTTATGGACACGACAGTGGACAGGCGATGCGTAGAGGAGTTATTTGGGGTCGGTCTATCGGATTTGGTGGCCACGGCTACGGCCGGGAAATCCACCTTTCTACCTCAAGTCACTCCCCAACAGAAAAAGGCACCGACCTTTCAACCGCAGCCCTTTCGTTCCTTTAAAAATAAGAGAGCAAAGGGCTATTCATATCTGCCACGAGGCAGAGGACGAGGGAAGAGACTGCAACAGGCAGCTCCTTCCCAGGAACAGAAGCCCTCCCCGGCTTCTACAAAAGCCTCAGCATGACGCTGGGGCTTCGCAAGCGGACTCGGGGGCGGTAGGCGGTCGTCTCAAGAATTACAGCGCGCAGTGGGCTCACTCGCAGGTAAATCCCTGGATCCTGCAGATAATATCTCAGGGGTACAGGTTGAAATTAGAGACAGAGCCACCTCGCCGTTTCCTGAAGTCTGTTTTACCAACGTCCCCCTCAGAAAGGGAGACGGTTTTGGAAGCCATTCACAAGCTGTATTCTCAGCAGGTGATAGTCAAGGTACCTCTTCTACAACAAGGGAAGGGGTATTATTCCACTCTTTTTGTGGTACCGAAGCCGGATGGCTCGGTAAGGCCTATTCTAAATCTGAAGTCCTTGAACCTGTACATAAAGAAGTTCAAGTTCAAGATGGAGTCACTCAGAGCAGTGATAGCGAACCTGGAAGAAGGGGACTTTATGGTATCCTTGGACATCAAGGATGCGTATCTCCACGTTCCAATTACCCCTCACACCAGGGGTACCTCAGGTTCGTTGTACAAAACTGTCACTATCAGTTTCAGACGCTGCCGTTTGGTTTGTCCACGGCACCTCGGGTCTTTACAAAGGTAATGGCCGAGATAATATTTCTTCTTCGAAGAAAAGGCGTATTAATTATCCCATACTTGGACGATCTCCTAATAAGGGCAAGGTCCAGAGAACAGCTAGAGATGGGTTTAGCACTATCTCAAGAGGTGCTAAAGCAGCACGGATGGATTCTGAATATTCCAAAATCCCAATTAATGCCGACAACTCGTCTGCTGTTCCTGGGGATGATTCTGGACACAGTTCAGAAAAAGGTTTTTCTTCCCGAAGAAAAAGCCAAGGAGTTATCTGACCTGGTCAGGAACCTCCTAAAACCAGGAAAGGTGTCTGTACATCAATGCACAAGAGTCCTGGGAAAAAATGGTAGCTTCTTACGAAGCAATCCCTTTCGGCAGATTCCATGCAAAGGGATCTGTTGGACAAATGGTCAGGGTCGCATCTTCAGATGCACCTGCGGATAACCCTGTCGCCGAGGACAAGGGTATCCCTTCTGTGGTGGTTGCAGGAGGCTCATCTATTGGAGGGCCGCAGATTCGGCATGCAGGATTGGATCCTGGTGACCACGGATGCCAGCCTGAGAGGCTGGGGAGCAGTCACACAGGGAAGAAATTTCCAGGGAGTGTGGTCGAGCCTGAAAAAGTCTCTTCACATAAGCATTCTGGAACTAAGAGCAATCTACAATGCTCTAAGCCAGGCGGAACCTCTGCTTCAAGGAAGACCGGTGTTGATCCAGTCGGACAACATCACGGCAGTCGCCCATGTAAACAGACAGGGCGGCACAAGAAGCAGGAGGGCAATGGCAGAAGCTGCCAGGATCCTTCGCTGGGCGGAGAATCACGTGATAGCACTGTCAGCAGTATTCATCCCGGGCGTGGACAACTGGGAAGCAGACTTCCTCAGCAGACACGACCTTCACCCGGGAGAGTGGGGACTTCATCCAGAAGTTTTCCACATGCTATTAAACCGTTGGGTAAAACCAATGGTGGACATGATGGCGTCTCGCCTCAACAAAACACTGGACAGGTATTGCGCCAGGTCAAGAGATCCGCAGGCAATAGCTGTGGACGCGCTGGTAACACCTTGGGTGTACCAGTCGGTATATGTGTTTCCTCCTCTGCCTCTCATACCAAAGGTATTGAGGATTATACGGCAAAGAGGAGTAAGACTAGTGGCTCCGGATTGGCCAAGAAGGACTTGGTACCCGGAACTTCAAGAGATGGTCACGGACGATCCGTGGCCTCTACTTCTGAGAAGGGACCTGCTTCAGCAGGGTACTTGTCTTTTTCAAGACTTACCGCGGCTGCGTTTGACGGCATGGCGTTTGAATGCCAGATCCTAAAAGGAAAAGGCATTCCAGAAGAAGTCATTCCTACCTTGATAAAGGCAAGGAAGGAAGTCACCGCGAAGCATTATCGCAGTATTTGGCGAAAATATGTTGCGTGGTGCGAGCAGCGGAGTGCTCCGATGGAGGAATTTCAACTGGGTCGTTTTCCTACATTTCCTGCAATCAGGATTGTCTATGGGTCTCAAATTGGGATCTATTAAGGTTCAAATTTCGGCCCTATCAATATTCTTCCAAAAAGAATTGGCCTCAGTCCCTGAGGTCCAGATTTTTATCAAAGGAGTACTGCATATACAGCCTCCTGTGGTGCCTAAGGTGGCACCGTGGGATCTAAATGTAGTTTTAGATTTCCTCAAATCCAATTGGTTTGAACCACTAAAGAATGTGGATTTGAAATATCTCACATGGAAAGTGACTATGTTACTGGCCCTGGCTTCGGCCGGGAGAGTATCTGAACTGGCGGCTTTGTTTTATAAAAGCCCTTATTTAATTTTCCATTCGACATAGGGCAGAGCTGCGGACGCGTCCGCATTTTCTCCCTAAGGTGGTATCAGCGTTTCACCTGAACCAGCCTATTGTAGTGCCTGCGGCTACAGACGACTTGAAGGACTCCAAGTTGTTGGACGTTGTCAGAGCCTTAAAAATATACATTTAAAGGACGGCTGGAGTCAGAAAATCTGGCTCGCTGTTTATACTGTATGCACCCAACAAGTTGGGTGCACCTGCTTCTAAGCAGTCGATTGCTCGTTGGATTTGTAACAAAATTCAACTTGTACATTCTGTGGCAGGCCTGCCACAGCCTAAATCTGTTAAGGCCCATTCCGCAAGGAAGGTGGGCTCATCTTGGGCGGCTGCCCGAGGGGTCTCGGCATTACAACTCTGCCGAGCAGCTACGTGGTCAGGGGAGAACACGTTTGTAAAATTTTACAAATTTGATACCCTGGCAAAGGAGGACCTGGAGTTCTCTCATTCGGTGCTGCAGAGTCATCCGCACTCTCCCGCCCGTTTGGGAGCTTTGGTATAATCCCCATGGTCCTTTCAGGAACCCCAGCATCCACTTAGGACGATAGAGAAAATAAGAATTTACTTACCGATAATTCTATTTCTCGGAGTCCGTAGTGGATGCTGGGCGCCCATCCCAAGTGCGTATTATCTGCAATACTTGTACATAGTTATTGTTAACTAATTCGGGTTATTGTTTAGGAAGCCATCTTTCAGAGGCTCCTCTGTTATCATACTGTTAACTGGGTTTAGATCACAAGTTGTACGGTGTGATTGGTGTGGCTGGTATGAGTCTTACCCGGGATTCAAAATCCTCCCTTATTGTGTACGCTCGTCCGGGCACAGTACCTAACTGGAGTCTGGAGGAGGGTCATAGGGGGAGGAGCCAGTACACACCACCTGACCTGTAAAAGCTTTACTTTTGTGCCCTGTCTCCTGCGGAGCCGCTATTCCCCATGGTCCTTTCAGGAACCCCAGCATCCACTACGGACTCCGAGAAATAGAATTATCGGTAAGTAAATTCTTATTTTTTCCTGAATCAGATAAATTAAATAAAGTGTGTGATGATGCGTGGGTTCCCCCCGATAGAAAATTATGGGCGGTATACCCTTTCCCGCCAGAAGTTAGGGCGCGTTGGGAAACACCCCTTAGGGTGGATAAGGCGCTCACACGCTTATCAAAACAAGTGGCGGTACCGTCTATAGATAGGGCCGTCCTCAAGGACCAGCTGACAGGAGGCTGGAAAATATCATAAAAAGTATATACACACATACTGGTGTTATACTGCGACCAGCGATCGCCTCAGCCTGGATGTGCAGAGCTGGGGTGGCTTGGTCGGATTCCCTGACTAAAAATATTGATACCCTTGACAGGGACAGTATTTTATTGACTATAGAGCATTTAAAGGATGCATTTCTATATATGCGAGATGCACAGAGGGATATTTGCACTCTGGCATCAAGAGTAAATGCGATGTCCATATCTGCCAGAAGATGTTATGGACACGACGGTGGTCAGGTGATGCAGATTCCAAACGGCACAAAGGTGTATTGCCGTATAAAGGGGAGGAGTTATTTGGGGTCGGTCCATCGGACCTGGTGGCCACGGCAACTGCTGGAAAATCCGCCGTTTTTACCCTAAGTCACATCTCTGCAGAAAAAGACACCGTCTTTTCAGCCTCAGTCCTTTCGTCCCTATAAGATCATATCTGCCCAGGGATAGAGGAAAGGGAAGAAGACTGCAGCAGGCAGCCCATTCCCAGGAACAGAAGCGTTCCACCGCTTCTGACAAGTTAGCATGGCGCTGAGACCGTACAGGACCCCTGGATCCTACAAGTAGTATCCCAGGGGTACAGATTGGAATGTCGAGACGTTTCCCCTTCGCAGGCTCCTGAAGTCTGCTTTACCAAGGTCTCCCTCCGACAAGGAGGCAGTATGGGAAAAAATTCACAAGCTGTATTCCCAGCAGGTGATAATTAAATTACCCCTCCTACTACAAGAAAAGGGGTATTATTCCACACTATATTGTGGTACTGAAGCCAGAAGGCTAGGTGAGACTTATTCTGAAAAAAAAAAAAATTTTTTGAACACTTACAAAGGTTCAAATCAAGATGGAGTCACTCAGAGCAGTGATAACGAACCAGGAAGAAGGGGACTATATAGTGTCCCGGGACATCAGGGATGCTTACCTCCTATGTCCCAAATTTGCCCTTCTCACTAAGGGTACCTCAGGTTCGTGGTGCAGAACTGTCACTATCAGTTTCAGACGCTGCCGTTTGGATTGTCCACGGCACCCCGGGTCTTTACCAAGGTAATGGCCGAAATGATGATTCTTCTTCGAAGAAAAGGCGTCTTAATTATCCCTTACTTGGACGATCTCCTGATAAGGGTATAGTCCAGGGAACAGTTGGAGGTCGGAGTAGCACTATCTCGGATACTGCTACAACAGCACGGGTGGATTCTAAATATTCCAAAATCGCAGCTGATCCCGACGACACGTCTGCTGTGCCTAGGGATGATTCTGGACACAGTCCAGAAAAAGGTGTTTCTCCCGGAAGAGAAAGCCAGGGAGTTATCCGAGCTAGTCAGGAACCTCCTAAAAACAGTGCATCATTGCACAAGGGTCCTGGTAAAAATGGTGGCTTCCTACGAAGCAATTCCATTCGGCAGATTTCACGCAAGAACTTTTCAGTGGGATCTGCTGGACAAATGGTCCGGATCGCATCTTCAGATGCATCAGCGGATAACCCTATATCCAAGGACAAGGGTGTCTCTCCTGTGGTGGTTATAGAGTGCTCATCTTCTAGAGGGCCGCAGATTCGGTATTCAGGATTGGATGCTGGTGACCACGGAGCCCAGCCCGAGAGGCTGGGGAGCAGTCACACAAGGAAAAAATTTCCAGGGAGTGTGATCAAGTCTGGAGACTTTTCTCCACATAAATATACTGGAGCTAAGGGTAAATTTATAATGCTCTAAGCTTAGCAAGACCTCTGCTTCAAGGTCAGCCGGTATTGATCCAGTGGGAAAAACATCACGGCAGTCGCCCACGTAAACAGACAGGGCGACACAAGAAGCAGGAGGGCAATGGCAAAAACTGCAAGGACTTTTCGCTGGGCGGAAAATCATGTGATAGCACTGTCAGCAGTGTTTCATCCCGGGAATGGAAACTGGGAAGCAGACTTCCTCAGCAGGCACGACCTCCACCCGGGAGAGTGGAAACTTCATCGGGAAGTTTTTTTCCACATGATTGTAAACCGTTGGGAAATACCAAAGGTGGACATGATGGCGTCCCGTCTGAACAAAAAACGGGACAGGTATTGCGCCAGGTCAAGAGACCCTCAGGCAATAGCTGTGGACGTTCTGGTAACACCGTGGGTGTACCAGTCGGTGTATGTGTTCCCTCCTCTGCTTCTCATACCTAAGGTGCTGAGAATTATAAGACGTAGAGGAGTAAGAACTATACTCATGGCTCCGGATTGGCCAAGAAGGACTTGGTACCCGGAACTTCAAGAGATGCTTACAGAGGTCTTATGGCCTCTGCCGCTAAGAAGGGACTTGCTTCAGCAAGTACCATGTCTGTTCCAAGACTTACCGCAGCTGCGTTTGTCGGCATGGCGGTGGAAAGCCGGATCCTAAAGGAAAAAGGCATTCCGGAAGAGGTCATTCCTACCCTGGTCAAAGCCAGAAAGGAGGTGACCGCACAACATTATCACCACATGTGGCGAAAATATGTTGCGTGGTGGGAGGCCAGGAAGGCCCCACAAAGAAATTTCAACTCGGTCGTTTCCTGCATTTCCTGCAAACAGGAGTGTCTATGGGCCTCAAATTGGGGTCCATTAAGGTTCAAATTTCGGCCCTGTCGATTTTCTTCCAGAAAGAATTGGCTTCAGTTCCTGAAGTTTGTCAAGGGAGTATTGCATATACAACCCCCTTTTGTGCCTCCAGTGGCACTGTGGGATCTCAACGTAGTTCTGGGATTCCTCAAATCACATTGGTTTAAAACCAGTCAAATCTGTGGATTTGAAGCATCTCACATGAAAAGTGACCATGCTCTTGGCCCTGGCCTGGACCAGGCGAGTGTCAAATTGGTGGTTTTTTCTCAAAAAAGCCCATATCTGTTTGTCCATTCGGACAGGGCAGAGCTGCGGACTCGTCCCCAGTTCTCTCCCTAAGGTGGTGTCAGTGTTTCACCTGAACCAGCTTATTGTGGTGCCTTGCACCTACTAGGGACTTGGAGGACTCCAAGTTGCTAGATGTTGTCAGGGCCCTGAAAATATGTTCCAGGACGGCTGGAGTCAGGAAAACTGACTTGCTGTTATCCTGTATGCACCCAACAAACTGGGTGCTCTTGCTTCTAAGCAGACTATTGCTAGTTGGATGTGTAATACAATTCAGCTTGCACATTCTGTGGCAGGCCTGCCACAGCCAAAATATGTAAATGCCCATTCCACAAGGAAGGTGGGCTCATCTTGGGCGGCTGCCCGAGGGGTCTCGGCTTTACAACTTTGCCGAGCAGCTACTTGGTCAGGGGCAAACACGTTTGCTAAATTCTACAAATTTGATACCCTGGCTAAGGAGGACCTGGAGTTCTCTCATTCGGTGCTGCAGAGTCATCCGCACTCTCCCGCCCGTTTGGGAGCTTTGGTATAATCCCCATGGTCCTTTCAGGAACCCCAGCATCCACTAGGACGATAGAGAAAATAAGAATTTACTTACCGATAATTCTATTTCTCGGAGTCCGTAGTGGATGCTGGGCGCCCATCCCAAGTGCGGATTATCTGCAATACTTGTACATAGTTACAAAAATCGGGTTATTATTGTTGTGAGCCATCTTTTCAGAGGCTCCGCTGTTATCATACTGTTAACTGGGTTTAGATCACAAGTTGTACGGTGTGATTGGTGTGGCTGGTATGAGTCTTACCCGGGATTCAAAATTCCTCCCTTATTGTGTACGCTTGTCCGGGCACAGTACCTAACTGGCTTGGAGGAGGGTCATAGGGGGAGGAGCCAGTGCACACCACCTGATCGGAAAGCTTTACTTTTGTGCCCTGTCTCCTGCGGAGCCGCTATTCCCCATGGTCCTTTCAGGAACCCCAGCATCCACTACGGACTCCGAGAAATAGAATTATCGGTAAGTAAATTCTTATTTTCACATAGCTAGCCATTTTTAAAGAACACCATGGACTATCAAAAAGTTATCAATGTCAGGTTAATACCCTATTGTAGTTATGTGTAAGTTGTTATACTATTTAACAAAATAATGGAAACAAACTATAGGAAAACCAACGGGCATGCACACTTCTCAGCAAGGGGGGAATCCATGACATCCAGGAGACAATTAGAGCAATGTTGGCATTAAAAATGCTCTATTCAGGGTGGATTCAATTGTTCCTGCGGCCACCACTAGAGGGCGCCCAATGGCAGCAGTACAATTTTTCTACCGTTTGGGCGTCCGCACAGCACACGTTTCTCTGACGTCCTAGTGGATGCTGGGAACTCCGTAAGGACCATGGGGAATAGCGGCTCCGCAGGAGACTGGGCACATCTAAAGAAAGCTTTAGGACTAGCTGGTGTGCACTGGCTCCTCCCCCTATGACCCTCCTCCAAGCCTCAGTTAGATTTCTGTGCCCGACTAGAAGGGTGCACACTAGGGGCTCTCCTGAGCTCTTTGTGAAAGTTTTAGTTTAGATTTATTATTTTCAGTGAGACCTGCTGGCAACAGGCTCACTGCATCGTGGGACTAAGGGGAGAAGAAACGGACTCACCTGCGTGCAGAGTGGATCGGGTTTCTTAGGCTACTGGACATTAGCTCCAGAGGGACGATCACAGGTTCAGCCTGGATGGGTCCCGGAGCCGCGCCGCCGGCCCCCTTACAGAGCCAGAAGAGGTCCGGTGAAATCGGCGGCAGAAGACGATCCTGTCTTCAGATAAGGTAGCGCACAGCACCGCAGCTGTGCGCCATTGCTCTCAGCACACTTCACACTCCGGTCACTGAGGGTGCAGGGCGCTGGGGGGGCAGCGCCCTGAGACGCAATAAATCGATAAAACCTTATATGGCTAAAATAAATGCATCACATATAACTCCTGGGCTATATGGATGCATTTAACCCCTGCCAAAACATATAGAAAAATGGATGATAGGCTCCGCCCCTTTCTCGGCGTCCTTATCTCCTCAGCACACTGGCGCCATTTTCCCTCACAGCTCAGTTGGAGGGAAGCTCCCTGGCTCTTCCCTGCAGTCACTACACTACAGAAAGGGGTTAAAAAAGAGAGGGGGGCACAAATTAGGCGCAGTATAAACAATACAGCAGCTATAAAGGGAAAAACACTTATATAAGGTTATCCCTGTATATATATATATATATATATATATATATATATATATATATATATATATATAGTTAGTTAGTGCTCTGGTGTGTGCTGGCAAACTCTCCCTCTGTCTCCCCAAAGGGCTAGTGGGGTCCTGTCCTCTATCAGAGCATTCCCTGTGTGTGTGCTGTGTGTCGGTACTTTTGTGTCGACATGTATGAGGAGAAAAATGATGTGGAGACGGAGTAGAGTGTCTGTAATAGTGTTGTCACCCCCTAGGGGGTTGACACCTGAGTGGATGTACTGTTGAAATTGCGTGACAGTGTCAGCTTTGTATAAAAGACAGTGGTTGTCATGAGACAGCCGGCTACTCAGCTTGTGCATGTCCAGATGTCTCATACAGGGGCTCTAAAGCGCCCGTTACCTCAGATATAGACGCCGACACGGATACTGGCTCCTGTGTCGACGTGAAGAGACAACCGTGATTTCCAATAGGGCCACACATTGCATGATTGAGGCAATGGAAAATGTTTACACTTTTCTGATAATATGAATACCACCAAAAAAGGGGTATTATGTTTGGTGAGGAAAAACTTCCTATAGTTTTCCTGAATCTGAAAAATTAAATGAGGTGTGTGATGATGCGTGGGTTTTCCTCCGATAACAATTGATAATTCTAAAAAGTTATTGGCAGTATACCTTTTCCCGCCAGAGGTTAGGGTGCATTGGGAAACACCCCCTACAGGGGATAAGGCGCTCACACGATTGTAAGAACAAGGGCTCTACCCTCTCTTGAGATGGCCGCCCTTAAGGATCCTGCTGATAAAAAGCAGGAGGGTATCCTAAAATGTATTTACACACATACTGGTGTTATACTGCGACCAGCAATCGCCTCAGCCTGGATGTGCAGTGCTGGGTGGCGTGGTCGGATTCCCTGACTGGAAATATTGATATCCTAGATAAGGACAGTATATTATTGCCTATAGAGCAATTAAAAGATGCTTTTCTATATATGCATGATGCACAGCGGAATATTTGCCGACTGGCATCAAGTATAAGTGCTTTGTATTCTACCAGTAAAGTGGTCAGGGATTCCAAACGGCATTTGGAAGTATTGCCTTAAAAAAGGGGATGTACCCTAGGTCGCCTCTCAAAATAAGACGCCGTATTATCAGGCGCAGTCCTGGTTGGCAAGCGGACAAAAGGGTTACTCTTTTCTGCTCGTGACAGAGGGAGAGGAAAATGGCTGCAGAGATCAGCCAGTTCCCAGGAACAGAAACCCTTTTCCGCCGCTGCCAAGCCCTCAGTATGACGCTAGGGCTTTACAAGTTCAGGCACGGTGGGGGCCTGTTCTCAGTGAATTTCAGTGCACAGTGGGCTCACTCGCAAGTAGACCCCTGGATCCTTCAGGTAATATTTCAGGGGTACAAATTGGAATTCGAGACGTATTCCCCTCGCCGTTTCCAAAAAGTCTGTTTTACCGACGTCTCCCGCTGTCAGGGAGGCAGTTTTGGAAGCCATTCACAAGCTGTATTCCCAGCAGGTGATAATTAAGGTACCCCTCCTGCAACAGGGAACGGGGTATTATTCCACACTATTGTGGTACCGAAGCCAGACGGCTCGGTGAGACCGATTTTAAAATTTAAAATCTTTGAACACTTACATACAGAGGTTCAAATTCAAAATTGAGTCACTCAGAGCAGTGATTGCAAACCTGGAAGAAGGGGACTACATGATGTCTCGGGACATCAAGGATGCTTACCTTCATGTCAAAATTTACCCTTCTCACCAAAGGTATCTCAGGTTATGGTACAGAACTGTCACTATCAGTTCAGACGCTGCCGTAGGGATGGTCCACGGCTCCCCGGGTCTTTACTGAAGTAATGACCGAAATGATGATATTCCTTCGAAGGAAGGGAATTTTAGTTTTCTCTATCGTCCTAGTGGATGCTGGGGTTCCTGAAAGGACCATGGGGAATAGCGGCTCCGCAGGAGACAGGGCACAAAAGCAAAGCTTTTACAGGTCAGGTGGTGTGTACTGGCTCCTCCCCCTATGACCCTCCTCCAGACTCCAGTTAGATTTTTGTGCCCGGCCGAGAAGGGTGCAATTCTAGGTGGCTCTCATAAAGAGCTGCTTAGAGAGTTTAGCTTAGGTTTTTTATTTTACAGTGATTCCTGCTGGCAACAGGATCACTGCAACGAGGGACAGAGGGGAGAAGAAGTGAACTCACCTGCGTGCAGGATGGATTGGCTTCTTGGCTACTGGACATGAAGCTCCAGAGGGACGATCACAGGTACAGCCTGGATGGTCACCGGAGCCACGCCGCCGGCCCCCTCACAGATGCTGAAGCAAGAAGAGGTCCAGAATCGGCGGCTGAAGACTCCTGCAGTCTTCTTAAGGTAGCGCACAGCACTGCAGCTGTGCGCCATTTTCCTCTCAGCACACTTCACACGGCAGTCACTGAGGGTGCAGGGCGCTGGGGGGGGGGCGCCCTGGGAGGCAAATGAAAACCTTTAAAAAGGCTAAAAATACCTCACATATAGCCCCAGAGGCTATATGGAGATATTTACCCCTGCCTAAATGTACTAAATAGCGGGAGACGAGCCTGCCGGAAAAGGGGCGGGGCCTATCTCCTCAGCACACGGCGCCATTTTCTGTCACAGCTCCGCTGGTCAGGAAGGCTCCCAGGTCTCTCCCCTGCACTGCACTACAGAAACAGGGTATAACAGAGAGGGGGGGCAAAATAAATGGCAATATATTAATATAAAAGCAGCTATAAGGGAGCACTTAATCATAAGGCTATCCCTGTCATATATAGCGCTTTTTGGTGTGTGCTGGCAGACTCTCCCTCTGTCTCCCCAAAGGGCTAGTGGGTCCTGTCTTCGTATAGAGCATTCCCTGTGTGTCGGTACGTGTGTGTCGACATGTATGAGGACGTTATTGGTGTGGAGGCGGAGCAATTGCCAAATATGAGGATGTCACCTTCTAGGGGGTCGACACCAGAATGGATGCCTTTATTTGTGGAATTACGGGATAGCGTCAACTCGCTTAAGCAGTCGTTTGCCGACATGAGGCGGCCGGACACTCACTTAGTGCCTGTCCAGGCGCCTCAAACACCGTCAGGGGCTGTAAAACGCCCCTTGCCTCAGTCGGTCGACACAGACCCAGACACAGGCACTGATTCCGGTAGTGAAGGTGACGAATCAACCGTATTTTCCAGTAGGGCCACACGTTATATGATTTTGGCAATAAAGGAGATGTTACATTTAGCTGATACTACAGGTACCACTAAACAGGGTATTATGTG
The DNA here is from genome assembly GCF_028390025.1 of Pseudophryne corroboree. Taxonomy (NCBI): domain Eukaryota; kingdom Metazoa; phylum Chordata; class Amphibia; order Anura; family Myobatrachidae; genus Pseudophryne; species Pseudophryne corroboree. The sequence goes on from NW_026969491.1 coordinate 12,698, forward strand.
GGGTGTAAAAAAACTACCAGTAGTTTTTACCGAATCAGAAGAATTAAATGACGTGTGTGATGAAGCGTGGGGTGCCCCGATAAAAAACTGCTAATTTCAAAGAAGTTATTGGCTTTATACCCTTTCCCGCCAGAGGTTAGGGAGCGCTGGGAAACACCTCCTAGGGTGGACAAAGCGCTAACACGCTTATCTAAACAAGTGGCGTTACCCTCTCCTGAGACGGCCGCACTTAAAGATCCATCAGATAGGAGGATGGAAAATATCCAAAAAGGTATATACACACATGCAGGTGTTATACTACGACCAGCTATTGCGACTGCCTGGATGTGCAGTGCTGGGGTAGTTTGGTCAGAGTCCCTGATCGAAAATATTGATACCCTGGACAGGGACAATATTTTACTGTCGTTAGAACAAATAAAGGATGCATTTCTTTATATGCGTGATGCACAGAGAGATATCTGCACACTGGCATCACGGGTAAGTGCTATGTCCATTTCGGCCAGAAGAGCTTTATGGACACGACAGTGGACAGGCGATGCGTAGAGGAGTTATTTGGGGGTCGGTCTATCGGATTTGGTGGCCACGGCTACGGCCGGGAAATCCACCTTTCTACCTCAAGTCACTCCCCAACAGAAAAAGGCACCGACCTTTCAACCGCAGCCTTTTCGTTCCTTTAAAAATAAGAGAGCAAAGGGCTATTCATATCTGCCACGAGGCAGAGGACGAGGGAAGAGACAGCAACAGGCAGCTCCTTCCCAGGAACAGAAGCCCTCCCCGGCTTCTACAAAAGCCTCAGCATGACGCTGGGGCTTCGCAAGCGGACTCGGGGGCGGTAGGCGGTCGTCTCAAGAATTACAGCGCGCAGTGGGCTCACTCGCAGGTAAATCCCTGGATCCTGCAGATAATATCTCAGGGGTACAGGTTGAAATTAGAGACAGAGCCACCTCGCCGTTTCCTGAAGTCTGCTTTACCAACGTCCCCCTCAGAAAGGGAGACGGTTTTGGAAGCCATTCACAAGCTGTATTCTCAGCAGGTGATAGTCAAGGTACCTCTTCTACAACAAGGGAAGGGGTATTATTCCACTCTTTTTGTGGTACCGAAGCCGGATGGCTCGGTAAGGCCTATTCTAAATCTGAAGTCCTTGAACCTGTACATAAAGAAGTTCAAGTTCAAGATGGAGTCACTCAGAGCAGTGATAGCGAACCTGGAAGAAGGGGACTTTATGGTATCCTTGGACATCAAGGATGCGTATCTCCACGTTCCAATTACCCCTCACACCAGGGGTACCTCAGGTTCGTTGTACAAAACTGTCACTATCAGTTTCAGACGCTGCCGTTTGGTTTGTCCACGGCACCTCGGGTCTTTACAAAGGTAATGGCCGAGATAATATTTCTTCTTCGAAGAAATGGCGTATTAATTATCCCATACTTGGACGATCTCCTAATAAGGGCAAGGTCCAGAGAACAGCTAGAGATGGGTTTAGCACTATCTCAAGAGGTGCTAAAGCAGCACGGATGGATTCTGAATATTCCAAAATCCCAATTAATGCCGACAACTCGTCTGCTGTTCCTGGGGATGATTCTGGACACAGTTCAGAAAAGGTTTTTCTTCCCGAAGAAAAAGCCAAGGAGTTATCTGACCTGGTCAGGAACCTCCTAAAACCAGGAAAGGTGTCTGTACATCAATGCACAAGAGTCCTGGGAAAAAATGGTAGCTTCTTACGAAGCAATCCCTTTCGGCAGATTCCATGCAAAGGGATCTGTTGGACAAATGGTCAGGGTCGCATCTTCAGATGCACCTGCGGATAACCCTGTCGCCGAGGACAAGGGTATCCCTTCTGTGGTGGTTGCAGGAGGCTCATCTATTGGAGGGCCGCAGATTCGGCATGCAGGATTGGATCCTGGTGACCACGGATGCCAGCCTGAGAGGCTGGGGAGCAGTCACACAGGGAAGAAATTTCCAGGGAGTGTGGTCGAGCCTGAAAAAGTCTCTTCACATAAGCATTCTGGAACTAAGAGCAATCTACAATGCTCTAAGCCAGGCGGAACCTCTGCTTCAAGGAAGACCGGTGTTGATCCAGTCGGACAACATCACGGCAGTCGCCCATGTAAACAGACAGGGCGGCACAAGAAGCAGGAGGGCAATGGCAGAAGCTGCCAGGATCCTTCGCTGGGCGGAGAATCACGTGATAGCACTGTCAGCAGTATTCATCCCGGGCGTGGACAACTGGGAAGCAGACTTCCTCAGCAGACACGACCTTCACCCGGGAGAGTGGGGACTTCATCCAGAAGTTTTCCACATGCTATTAAACCGTTGGGTAAAACCAATGGTGGACATGATGGCGTCTCGCCTCAACAAAACACTGGACAGGTATTGCGCCAGGTCAAGAGATCCGCAGGCAATAGCTGTGGACGCGCTGGTAACACCTTGGGTGTACCAGTCGGTATATGTGTTTCCTCCTCTGCCTCTCATACCAAAGGTATTGAGGATTATACGGCAAAGAGGAGTAAGACTAGTGGCTCCGGATTGGCCAAGAAGGACTTGGTACCCGGAACTTCAAGAGATGGTCACGGACGATCCGTGGCCTCTACTTCTGAGAAGGGACCTGCTTCAGCAGGGTACTTGTCTTTTTCAAGACTTACCGCGGCTGCGTTTGACGGCATGGCGTTTGAATGCCAGATCCTAAAAGGAAAAGGCATTCCAGAAGAAGTCATTCCTACCTTGATAAAGGCAAGGAAGGAAGTCACCGCGAAGCATTATCGCAGTATTTGGCGAAAATATGTTGCGTGGTGCGAGCAGCGGAGTGCTCCGATGGAGGAATTTCAACTGGGTCGTTTTCCTACATTTCCTGCAATCAGGATTGTCTATGGGTCTCAAATTGGGATCTATTAAGGTTCAAATTTCGGCCCTATCAATATTCTTCCAAAAAGAATTGGCCTCAGTCCCTGAGGTCCAGATTTTTATCAAAGGAGTACTGCATATACAGCCTCCTGTGGTGCCTAAGGTGGCACCGTGGGATCTAAATGTAGTTTTAGATTTCCTCAAATCCAATTGGTTTGAACCACTAAAGAATGTGGATTTGAAATATCTCACATGGAAAGTGACTATGTTACTGGCCCTGGCTTCGGCCGGGAGAGTATCTGAACTGGCGGCTTTGTTTTATAAAAGCCCTTATTTAATTTTCCATTCGACATAGGGCAGAGCTGCGGACGCGTCCGCATTTTCTCCCTAAGGTGGTATCAGCGTTTCACCTGAACCAGCCTATTGTAGTGCCTGCGGCTACAGACGACTTGAAGGACTCCAAGTTGTTGGACGTTGTCAGAGCCTTAAAAATATACATTTAAAGGACGGCTGGAGTCAGAAAATCTGGCTCGCTGTTTATACTGTATGCACCCAACAAGTTGGGTGCACCTGCTTCTAAGCAGTCGATTGCTCGTTGGATTTGTAACAAAATTCAACTTGTACATTCTGTGGCAGGCCTGCCACAGCCTAAATCTGTTAAGGCCCATTCCGCAAGGAAGGTGGGCTCATCTTGGGCGGCTGCCCGAGGGGTCTCGGCATTACAACTCTGCCGAGCAGCTACGTGGTCAGGGGAGAACACGTTTGTAAAATTTTACAAATTTGATACCCTGGCAAAGGAGGACCTGGAGTTCTCTCATTCGGTGCTGCAGAGTCATCCGCACTCTCCCGCCCGTTTGGGAGCTTTGGTATAATCCCCATGGTCCTTTCAGGAACCCCAGCATCCACTTAGGACGATAGAGAAAATAAGAATTTACTTACCGATAATTCTATTTCTCGGAGTCCGTAGTGGATGCTGGGCGCCCATCCCAAGTGCGTATTATCTGCAATACTTGTACATAGTTATTGTTAACTAATTCGGGTTATTGTTTAGGAAGCCATCTTTCAGAGGCTCCTCTGTTATCATACTGTTAACTGGGTTTAGATCACAAGTTGTACGGTGTGATTGGTGTGGCTGGTATGAGTCTTACCCGGGATTCAAAATCCTCCCTTATTGTGTACGCTCGTCCGGGCACAGTACCTAACTGGAGTCTGGAGGAGGGTCATAGGGGGAGGAGCCAGTACACACCACCTGACCTGTAAAAGCTTTACTTTTGTGCCCTGTCTCCTGCGGAGCCGCTATTCCCCATGGTCCTTTCAGGAACCCCAGCATCCACTACGGACTCCGAGAAATAGAATTATCGGTAAGTAAATTCTTATTTTTTCCTGAATCAGATAAATTAAATAAAGTGTGTGATGATGCGTGGGTTCCCCCCGATAGAAAATTATGGGCGGTATACCCTTTCCCGCCAGAAGTTAGGGCGCGTTGGGAAACACCCCTTAGGGTGGATAAGGCGCTCACACGCTTATCAAAACAAGTGGCGGTACCGTCTATAGATAGGGCCGTCCTCAAGGACCAGCTGACAGGAGGCTGGAAAATATCATAAAAAGTATATACACACATACTGGTGTTATACTGCGACCAGCGATCGCCTCAGCCTGGATGTGCAGAGCTGGGGTGGCTTGGTCGGATTCCCTGACTAAAAATATTGATACCCTTGACAGGGACAGTATTTTATTGACTATAGAGCATTTAAAGGATGCATTTCTATATATGCGAGATGCACAGAGGGATATTTGCACTCTGGCATCAAGAGTAAATGCGATGTCCATATCTGCCAGAAGATGTTATGGACACGACGGTGGTCAGGTGATGCAGATTCCAAACGGCACAAAGGTGTATTGCCGTATAAAGGGGAGGAGTTATTTGGGGTCGGTCCATCGGACCTGGTGGCCACGGCAACTGCTGGAAAATCCGCCGTTTTTACCCTAAGTCACATCTCTGCAGAAAAAGACACCGTCTTTTCAGCCTCAGTCCTTTCGTCCCTATAAGATCATATCTGCCCAGGGATAGAGGAAAGGGAAGAAGACTGCAGCAGGCAGCCCATTCCCAGGAACAGAAGCGTTCCACCGCTTCTGACAAGTTCTCAGCATGGCGCTGAGACCGTACAGGACCCCTGGATCCTACAAGTAGTATCCCAGGGGTACAGATTGGAATGTCGAGACGTTTCCCCTTCGCAGGCTCCTGAAGTCTGCTTTACCAAGGTCTCCCTCCGACAAGGAGGCAGTATGGGAAAAAATTCACAAGCTGTATTCCCAGCAGGTGATAATTAAATTACCCCTCCTACTACAAGAAAAGGGGTATTATTCCACACTATATTGTGGTACTGAAGCCAGAAGGCTAGGTGAGACTTATTCTAAAAAAAAAAAAATTTTTTGAACACTTACAAAGGTTCAAATCAAGATGGAGTCACTCAGAGCAGTGATAACGAACCAGGAAGAAGGGGACTATATAGTGTCCCGGGACATCAGGGATGCTTACCTCCTATGTCCCAAATTTGCCCTTCTCACTAAGGGTACCTCAGGTTCGTGGTGCAGAACTGTCACTATCAGTTTCAGACGCTGCCGTTTGGATTGTCCACGGCACCCCGGGTCTTTACCAAGGTAATGGCCGAAATGATGATTCTTCTTCGAAGAAAAGGCGTCTTAATTATCCCTTACTTGGACGATCTCCTGATAAGGGTATAGTCCAGGGAACAGTTGGAGGTCGGAGTAGCACTATCTCGGATACTGCTACAACAGCACGGGTGGATTCTAAATATTCCAAAATCGCAGCTGATCCCGACGACACGTCTGCTGTGCCTAGGGATGATTCTGGACACAGTCCAGAAAAAGGTGTTTCTCCCGGAAGAGAAAGCCAGGGAGTTATCCGAGCTAGTCAGGAACCTCCTAAAAACAGTGCATCATTGCACAAGGGTCCTGGTAAAAATGGTGGCTTCCTACGAAGCAATTCCATTCGGCAGATTTCACGCAAGAACTTTTCAGTGGGATCTGCTGGACAAATGGTCCGGATCGCATCTTCAGATGCATCAGCGGATAACCCTATATCCAAGGACAAGGGTGTCTCTCCTGTGGTGGTTATAGAGTGCTCATCTTCTAGAGGGCCGCAGATTCGGTATTCAGGATTGGATGCTGGTGACCACGGAGCCCAGCCCGAGAGGCTGGGGAGCAGTCACACAAGGAAAAAATTTCCAGGGAGTGTGATCAAGTCTGGAGACTTTTCTCCACATAAATATACTGGAGCTAAGGGTAAATTTATAATGCTCTAAGCTTAGCAAGACCTCTGCTTCAAGGTCAGCCGGTATTGATCCAGTGGGAAAAACATCACGGCAGTCGCCCACGTAAACAGACAGGGCGACACAAGAAGCAGGAGGGCAATGGCAAAAACTGCAAGGACTTTTCGCTGGGCGGAAAATCATGTGATAGCACTGTCAGCAGTGTTTCATCCCGGGAATGGAAACTGGGAAGCAGACTTCCTCAGCAGGCACGACCTCCACCCGGGAGAGTGGAAACTTCATCGGGAAGTTTTTTCCACATGATTGTAAACCGTTGGGAAATACCAAAGGTGGACATGATGGCGTCCCGTCTGAACAAAAAACGGGACAGGTATTGCGCCAGGTCAAGAGACCCTCAGGCAATAGCTGTGGACGTTCTGGTAACACCGTGGGTGTACCAGTCGGTGTATGTGTTCCCTCCTCTGCTTCTCATACCTAAGGTGCTGAGAATTATAAGACGTAGAGGAGTAAGAACTATACTCATGGCTCCGGATTGGCCAAGAAGGACTTGGTACCCGGAACTTCAAGAGATGCTTACAGAGGTCTTATGGCCTCTGCCGCTAAGAAGGGACTTGCTTCAGCAAGTACCATGTCTGTTCCAAGACTTACCGCAGCTGCGTTTGTCGGCATGGCGGTGGAAAGCCGGATCCTAAAGGAAAAAGGCATTCCGGAAGAGGTCATTCCTACCCTGGTCAAAGCCAGAAAGGAGGTGACCGCACAACATTATCACCACATGTGGCGAAAATATGTTGCGTGGTGGGAGGCCAGGAAGGCCCCACAAAGAAATTTCAACTCGGTCGTTTCCTGCATTTCCTGCAAACAGGAGTGTCTATGGGCCTCAAATTGGGGTCCATTAAGGTTCAAATTTCGGCCCTGTCGATTTTCTTCCAGAAAGAATTGGCTTCAGTTCCTGAAGTTTGTCAAGGGAGTATTGCATATACAACCCCCTTTTGTGCCTCCAGTGGCACTGTGGGATCTCAACGTAGTTCTGGGATTCCTCAAATCACATTGGTTTAAAACCAGTCAAATCTGTGGATTTGAAGCATCTCACATGAAAAGTGACCATGCTCTTGGCCCTGGCCTGGACCAGGCGAGTGTCAAATTGGTGGTTTTTTCTCAAAAAAGCCCATATCTGTTTGTCCATTCGGACAGGGCAGAGCTGCGGACTCGTCCCCAGTTCTCTCCCTAAGGTGGTGTCAGTGTTTCACCTGAACCAGCTTATTGTGGTGCCTTGCACCTACTAGGGACTTGGAGGACTCCAAGTTGCTAGATGTTGTCAGGGCCCTGAAAATATGTTCCAGGACGGCTGGAGTCAGGAAAACTGACTTGCTGTTATCCTGTATGCACCCAACAAACTGGGTGCTCTTGCTTCTAAGCAGACTATTGCTAGTTGGATGTGTAATACAATTCAGCTTGCACATTCTGTGGCAGGCCTGCCACAGCCAAAATATGTAAATGCCCATTCCACAAGGAAGGTGGGCTCATCTTGGGCGGCTGCCCGAGGGGTCTCGGCTTTACAACTTTGCCGAGCAGCTACTTGGTCAGGGGCAAACACGTTTGCTAAATTCTACAAATTTGATACCCTGGCTAAGGAGGACCTGGAGTTCTCTCATTCGGTGCTGCAGAGTCATCCGCACTCTCCCGCCCGTTTGGGAGCTTTGGTATAATCCCCATGGTCCTTTCAGGAACCCCAGCATCCACTAGGACGATAGAGAAAATAAGAATTTACTTACCGATAATTCTATTTCTCGGAGTCCGTAGTGGATGCTGGGCGCCCATCCCAAGTGCGGATTATCTGCAATACTTGTACATAGTTACAAAAATCGGGTTATTATTGTTGTGAGCCATCTTTTCAGAGGCTCCGCTGTTATCATACTGTTAACTGGGTTTAGATCACAAGTTGTACGGTGTGATTGGTGTGGCTGGTATGAGTCTTACCCGGGATTCAAAATTCCTCCCTTATTGTGTACGCTTGTCCGGGCACAGTACCTAACTGGCTTGGAGGAGGGTCATAGGGGGAGGAGCCAGTGCACACCACCTGATCGGAAAGCTTTACTTTTGTGCCCTGTCTCCTGCGGAGCCGCTATTCCCCATGGTCCTTTCAGGAACCCCAGCATCCACTACGGACTCCGAGAAATAGAATTATCGGTAAGTAAATTCTTATTTTCACATAGCTAGCCATTTTTAAAGAACACCATGGACTATCAAAAAGTTATCAATGTCAGGTTAATACCCTATTGTAGTTATGTGTAAGTTGTTATACTATTTAACAAAATAATGGAAACAAACTATAGGAAAACCAACGGGCATGCACACTTCTCAGCAAGGGGGGAATCCATGACATCCAGGAGACAATTAGAGCAATGTTGGCATTAAAAATGCTCTATTCAGGGTGGATTCAATTGTTCCTGCGGCCACCACTAGAGGGCGCCCAATGGCAGCAGTACAATTTTTCTACCGTTTGGGCGTCCGCACAGCACACGTTTCTCTGACGTCCTAGTGGATGCTGGGAACTCCGTAAGGACCATGGGGAATAGCGGCTCCGCAGGAGACTGGGCACATCTAAAGAAAGCTTTAGGACTAGCTGGTGTGCACTGGCTCCTCCCCCTATGACCCTCCTCCAAGCCTCAGTTAGATTTCTGTGCCCGACTAGAAGGGTGCACACTAGGGGCTCTCCTGAGCTCTTTGTGAAAGTTTTAGTTTAGATTTATTATTTTCAGTGAGACCTGCTGGCAACAGGCTCACTGCATCGTGGGACTAAGGGGAGAAGAAACGGACTCACCTGCGTGCAGAGTGGATCGGGTTTCTTAGGCTACTGGACATTAGCTCCAGAGGGACGATCACAGGTTCAGCCTGGATGGGTCCCGGAGCCGCGCCGCCGGCCCCCTTACAGAGCCAGAAGAGGTCCGGTGAAATCGGCGGCAGAAGACGATCCTGTCTTCAGATAAGGTAGCGCACAGCACCGCAGCTGTGCGCCATTGCTCTCAGCACACTTCACACTCCGGTCACTGAGGGTGCAGGGCGCTGGGGGGGCAGCGCCCTGAGACGCAATAAATCGATAAAACCTTATATGGCTAAAATAAATGCATCACATATAACTCCTGGGCTATATGGATGCATTTAACCCCTGCCAAAACATATAGAAAAATGGATGATAGGCTCCGCCCCTTTCTCGGCGTCCTTATCTCCTCAGCACACTGGCGCCATTTTCCCTCACAGCTCAGTTGGAGGGAAGCTCCCTGGCTCTTCCCTGCAGTCACTACACTACAGAAAGGGGTTAAAAAAGAGAGGGGGGCACAAATTAGGCGCAGTATAAACAATACAGCAGCTATAAAGGGAAAAACACTTATATAAGGTTATCCCTGTATATATATATATATATATATATATATATAGTTAGTTAGTTAGTTAGTTAGTGCTCTGGTGTGTGCTGGCAAACTCTCCCTCTGTCTCCCCAAAGGGCTAGTGGGGTCCTGTCCTCTATCAGAGCATTCCCTGTGTGTGTGCTGTGTGTCGGTACTTTTGTGTCGACATGTATGAGGAGAAAAATGATGTGGAGACGGAGTAGAGTGTCTGTAATAGTGTTGTCACCCCCTAGGGGGTTGACACCTGAGTGGATGTACTGTTGAAATTGCGTGACAGTGTCAGCTTTGTATAAAAGACAGTGGTTGTCATGAGACAGCCGGCTACTCAGCTTGTGCATGTCCAGATGTCTCATACAGGGGCTCTAAAGCGCCCGTTACCTCAGATATAGACGCCGACACGGATACTGGCTCCTGTGTCGACGTGAAGAGACAACCGTGATTTCCAATAGGGCCACACATTGCATGATTGAGGCAATGGAAAATGTTTACACTTTTCTGATAATATGAATACCACCAAAAAAGGGGTATTATGTTTGGTGAGGAAAAACTTCCTATAGTTTTCCTGAATCTGAAAAATTAAATGAGGTGTGTGATGATGCGTGGGTTTTCCTCCGATAACAATTGATAATTCTAAAAAGTTATTGGCAGTATACCTTTTCCCGCCAGAGGTTAGGGTGCATTGGGAAACACCCCCTACAGGGGATAAGGCGCTCACACGATTGTAAGAACAAGGGCTCTACCCTCTCTTGAGATGGCCGCCCTTAAGGATCCTGCTGATAAAAAGCAGGAGGGTATCCTAAAATGTATTTACACACATACTGGTGTTATACTGCGACCAGCAATCGCCTCAGCCTGGATGTGCAGTGCTGGGTGGCGTGGTCGGATTCCCTGACTGGAAATATTGATATCCTAGATAAGGACAGTATATTATTGCCTATAGAGCAATTAAAAGATGCTTTTCTATATATGCATGATGCACAGCGGAATATTTGCCGACTGGCATCAAGTATAAGTGCTTTGTATTCTACCAGTAAAGTGGTCAGGGATTCCAAACGGCATTTGGAAGTATTGCCTTAAAAAAGGGGATGTACCCTAGGTCGCCTCTCAAAATAAGACGCCGTATTATCAGGCGCAGTCCTGGTTGGCAAGCGGACAAAAGGGTTACTCTTTTCTGCTCGTGACAGAGGGAGAGGAAAATGGCTGCAGAGATCAGCCAGTTCCCAGGAACAGAAACCCTTTTCCGCCGCTGCCAAGCCCTCAGTATGACGCTAGGGCTTTACAAGTTCAGGCACGGTGGGGGCCTGTTCTCAGTGAATTTCAGTGCACAGTGGGCTCACTCGCAAGTAGACCCCTGGATCCTTCAGGTAATATTTCAGGGGTACAAATTGGAATTCGAGACGTATTCCCCTCGCCGTTTCCAAAAAGTCTGTTTTACCGACGTCTCCCGCTGTCAGGGAGGCAGTTTTGGAAGCCATTCACAAGCTGTATTCCCAGCAGGTGATAATTAAGGTACCCCTCCTGCAACAGGGAACGGGGTATTATTCCACACTATTGTGGTACCGAAGCCAGACGGCTCGGTGAGACCGATTTTAAAATTTAAAATCTTTGAACACTTACATACAGAGGTTCAAATTCAAAATTGAGTCACTCAGAGCAGTGATTGCAAACCTGGAAGAAGGGGACTACATGATGTCTCGGGACATCAAGGATGCTTACCTTCATGTCAAAATTTACCCTTCTCACCAAAGGTATCTCAGGTTATGGTACAGAACTGTCACTATCAGTTCAGACGCTGCCGTAGGGATGGTCCACGGCTCCCCGGGTCTTTACTGAAGTAATGACCGAAATGATGATATTCCTTCGAAGGAAGGGAATTTTAGTTTTCTCTATCGTCCTAGTGGATGCTGGGGTTCCTGAAAGGACCATGGGGAATAGCGGCTCCGCAGGAGACAGGGCACAAAAGCAAAGCTTTTACAGGTCAGGTGGTGTGTACTGGCTCCTCCCCCTATGACCCTCCTCCAGACTCCAGTTAGATTTTTGTGCCCGGCCGAGAAGGGTGCAATTCTAGGTGGCTCTCATAAAGAGCTGCTTAGAGAGTTTAGCTTAGGTTTTTTATTTTACAGTGATTCCTGCTGGCAACAGGATCACTGCAACGAGGGACAGAGGGGAGAAGAAGTGAACTCACCTGCGTGCAGGATGGATTGGCTTCTTGGCTACTGGACATGAAGCTCCAGAGGGACGATCACAGGTACAGCCTGGATGGTCACCGGAGCCACGCCGCCGGCCCCCTCACAGATGCTGAAGCAAGAAGAGGTCCAGAATCGGCGGCTGAAGACTCCTGCAGTCTTCTTAAGGTAGCGCACAGCACTGCAGCTGTGCGCCATTTTCCTCTCAGCACACTTCACACGGCAGTCACTGAGGGTGCAGGGCGCTGGGGGGGGGGCGCCCTGGGAGGCAAATGAAAACCTTTAAAAAGGCTAAAAATACCTCACATATAGCCCCAGAGGCTATATGGAGATATTTACCCCTGCCTAAATGTACTAAATAGCGGGAGACGAGCCTGCCGGAAAAGGGGCGGGGCCTATCTCCTCAGCACACGGCGCCATTTTCTGTCACAGCTCCGCTGGTCAGGAAGGCTCCCAGGTCTCTCCCCTGCACTGCACTACAGAAACAGGGTATAACAGAGAGGGGGGGCAAAATAAATGGCAATATATTAATATAAAAGCAGCTATAAGGGAGCACTTAATCATAAGGCTATCCCTGTCATATATAGCGCTTTTTGGTGTGTGCTGGCAGACTCTCCCTCTGTCTCCCCAAAGGGCTAGTGGGTCCTGTCTTCGTATAGAGCATTCCCTGTGTGTCGGTACGTGTGTGTCGACATGTATGAGGACGTTATTGGTGTGGAGGCGGAGCAATTGCCAAATATGAGGATGTCACCTTCTAGGGGGTCGACACCAGAATGGATGCCTTTATTTGTGGAATTACGGGATAGCGTCAACTCGCTTAAGCAGTCGTTTGCCGACATGAGGCGGCCGGACACTCACTTAGTGCCTGTCCAGGCGCCTCAAACACCGTCAGGGGCTGTAAAACGCCCCTTGCCTCAGTCGGTCGACACAGACCCAGACACAGGCACTGATTCCGGTAGTGAAGGTGACGAATCAACCGTATTTTCCAGTAGGGCCACACGTTATATGATTTTGGCAATAAAGGAGATGTTACATTTAGCTGATACTACAGGTACCACTAAACAGGGTATTATGTGGGGTGTAAAAAAACTACCAGTAGTTTTTACCGAATCAGAAGAATTAAATGACGTGTGTGATGAAGCGTGGGGTGCCCCGATAAAAAACTGCTAATTTCAAAGAAGTTATTGGCTTTATACCCTTTCCCGCCAGAGGTTAGGGAGCGCTGGGAAACACCTCCTAGGGTGGACAAAGCGCTAACACGCTTATCTAAACAAGTGGCGTTACCCTCTCCTGAGACGGCCGCACTTAAAGATCCATCAGATAGGAGGATGGAAAATATCCAAAAAGGTATATACACACATGCAGGTGTTATACTACGACCAGCTATTGCGACTGCCTGGATGTGCAGTGCTGGGGTAGTTTGGTCAGAGTCCCTGATCGAAAATATTGATACCCTGGACAGGGACAATATTTTACTGTCGTTAGAACAAATAAAGGATGCATTTCTTTATATGCGTGATGCACAGAGAGATATCTGCACACTGGCATCACGGGTAAGTGCTATGTCCATTTCGGCCAGAAGAGCTTTATGGACACGACAGTGGACAGGCGATGCGTAGAGGAGTTATTTGGGGGTCGGTCTATCGGATTTGGTGGCCACGGCTACGGCCGGGAAATCCACCTTTCTACCTCAAGTCACTCCCCAACAGAAAAAGGCACCGACCTTTCAACCGCAGCCTTTTCGTTCCTTTAAAAATAAGAGAGCAAAGGGCTATTCATATCTGCCACGAGGCAGAGGACGAGGGAAGAGACAGCAACAGGCAGCTCCTTCCCAGGAACAGAAGCCCTCCCCGGCTTCTACAAAAGCCTCAGCATGACGCTGGGGCTTCGCAAGCGGACTCGGGGGCGGTAGGCGGTCGTCTCAAGAATTACAGCGCGCAGTGGGCTCACTCGCAGGTAAATCCCTGGATCCTGCAGATAATATCTCAGGGGTACAGGTTGAAATTAGAGACAGAGCCACCTCGCCGTTTCCTGAAGTCTGCTTTACCAACGTCCCCCTCAGAAAGGGAGACGGTTTTGGAAGCCATTCACAAGCTGTATTCTCAGCAGGTGATAGTCAAGGTACCTCTTCTACAACAAGGGAAGGGGTATTATTCCACTCTTTTTGTGGTACCGAAGCCGGATGGCTCGGTAAGGCCTATTCTAAATCTGAAGTCCTTGAACCTGTACATAAAGAAGTTCAAGTTCAAGATGGAGTCACTCAGAGCAGTGATAGCGAACCTGGAAGAAGGGGACTTTATGGTATCCTTGGACATCAAGGATGCGTATCTCCACGTTCCAATTACCCCTCACACCAGGGGTACCTCAGGTTCGTTGTACAAAACTGTCACTATCAGTTTCAGACGCTGCCGTTTGGTTTGTCCACGGCACCTCGGGTCTTTACAAAGGTAATGGCCGAGATAATATTTCTTCTTCGAAGAAATGGCGTATTAATTATCCCATACTTGGACGATCTCCTAATAAGGGCAAGGTCCAGAGAACAGCTAGAGATGGGTTTAGCACTATCTCAAGAGGTGCTAAAGCAGCACGGATGGATTCTGAATATTCCAAAATCCCAATTAATGCCGACAACTCGTCTGCTGTTCCTGGGGATGATTCTGGACACAGTTCAGAAAAGGTTTTTCTTCCCGAAGAAAAAGCCAAGGAGTTATCTGACCTGGTCAGGAACCTCCTAAAACCAGGAAAGGTGTCTGTACATCAATGCACAAGAGTCCTGGGAAAAAATGGTAGCTTCTTACGAAGCAATCCCTTTCGGCAGATTCCATGCAAAGGGATCTGTTGGACAAATGGTCAGGGTCGCATCTTCAGATGCACCTGCGGATAACCCTGTCGCCGAGGACAAGGGTATCCCTTCTGTGGTGGTTGCAGGAGGCTCATCTATTGGAGGGCCGCAGATTCGGCATGCAGGATTGGATCCTGGTGACCACGGATGCCAGCCTGAGAGGCTGGGGAGCAGTCACACAGGGAAGAAATTTCCAGGGAGTGTGGTCGAGCCTGAAAAAGTCTCTTCACATAAGCATTCTGGAACTAAGAGCAATCTACAATGCTCTAAGCCAGGCGGAACCTCTGCTTCAAGGAAGACCGGTGTTGATCCAGTCGGACAACATCACGGCAGTCGCCCATGTAAACAGACAGGGCGGCACAAGAAGCAGGAGGGCAATGGCAGAAGCTGCCAGGATCCTTCGCTGGGCGGAGAATCACGTGATAGCACTGTCAGCAGTATTCATCCCGGGCGTGGACAACTGGGAAGCAGACTTCCTCAGCAGACACGACCTTCACCCGGGAGAGTGGGGACTTCATCCAGAAGTTTTCCACATGCTATTAAACCGTTGGGTAAAACCAATGGTGGACATGATGGCGTCTCGCCTCAACAAAACACTGGACAGGTATTGCGCCAGGTCAAGAGATCCGCAGGCAATAGCTGTGGACGCGCTGGTAACACCTTGGGTGTACCAGTCGGTATATGTGTTTCCTCCTCTGCCTCTCATACCAAAGGTATTGAGGATTATACGGCAAAGAGGAGTAAGACTAGTGGCTCCGGATTGGCCAAGAAGGACTTGGTACCCGGAACTTCAAGAGATGGTCACGGACGATCCGTGGCCTCTACTTCTGAGAAGGGACCTGCTTCAGCAGGGTACTTGTCTTTTTCAAGACTTACCGCGGCTGCGTTTGACGGCATGGCGTTTGAATGCCAGATCCTAAAAGGAAAAGGCATTCCAGAAGAAGTCATTCCTACCTTGATAAAGGCAAGGAAGGAAGTCACCGCGAAGCATTATCGCAGTATTTGGCGAAAATATGTTGCGTGGTGCGAGCAGCGGAGTGCTCCGATGGAGGAATTTCAACTGGGTCGTTTTCCTACATTTCCTGCAATCAGGATTGTCTATGGGTCTCAAATTGGGATCTATTAAGGTTCAAATTTCGGCCCTATCAATATTCTTCCAAAAAGAATTGGCCTCAGTCCCTGAGGTCCAGATTTTTATCAAAGGAGTACTGCATATACAGCCTCCTGTGGTGCCTAAGGTGGCACCGTGGGATCTAAATGTAGTTTTAGATTTCCTCAAATCCAATTGGTTTGAACCACTAAAGAATGTGGATTTGAAATATCTCACATGGAAAGTGACTATGTTACTGGCCCTGGCTTCGGCCGGGAGAGTATCTGAACTGGCGGCTTTGTTTTATAAAAGCCCTTATTTAATTTTCCATTCGACATAGGGCAGAGCTGCGGACGCGTCCGCATTTTCTCCCTAAGGTGGTATCAGCGTTTCACCTGAACCAGCCTATTGTAGTGCCTGCGGCTACAGACGACTTGAAGGACTCCAAGTTGTTGGACGTTGTCAGAGCCTTAAAAATATACATTTAAAGGACGGCTGGAGTCAGAAAATCTGGCTCGCTGTTTATACTGTATGCACCCAACAAGTTGGGTGCACCTGCTTCTAAGCAGTCGATTGCTCGTTGGATTTGTAACAAAATTCAACTTGTACATTCTGTGGCAGGCCTGCCACAGCCTAAATCTGTTAAGGCCCATTCCGCAAGGAAGGTGGGCTCATCTTGGGCGGCTGCCCGAGGGGTCTCGGCATTACAACTCTGCCGAGCAGCTACGTGGTCAGGGGAGAACACGTTTGTAAAATTTTACAAATTTGATACCCTGGCAAAGGAGGACCTGGAGTTCTCTCATTCGGTGCTGCAGAGTCATCCGCACTCTCCCGCCCGTTTGGGAGCTTTGGTATAATCCCCATGGTCCTTTCAGGAACCCCAGCATCCACTTAGGACGATAGAGAAAATAAGAATTTACTTACCGATAATTCTATTTCTCGGAGTCCGTAGTGGATGCTGGGCGCCCATCCCAAGTGCGGATTATCTGCAATACTTGTACATAGTTATTGTTAACTAATTCGGGTTATTGTTTAGGAAGCCATCTTTCAGAGGCTCCTCTGTTATCATACTGTTAACTGGGTTTAGATCACAAGTTGTACGGTGTGATTGGTGTGGCTGGTATGAGTCTTACCCGGGATTCAAAATCCTCCCTTATTGTGTACGCTCGTCCGGGCACAGTACCTAACTGGAGTCTGGAGGAGGGTCATAGGGGGAGGAGCCAGTACACACCACCTGACCTGTAAAAGCTTTACTTTTGTGCCCTGTCTCCTGCGGAGCCGCTATTCCCCATGGTCCTTTCAGGAACCCCAGCATCCACTACGGACTCCGAGAAATAGAATTATCGGTAAGTAAATTCTTATTTTTTCCTGAATCAGATAAATTAAATAAAGTGTGTGATGATGCGTGGGTTCCCCCCGATAGAAAATTATGGGCGGTATACCCTTTCCCGCCAGAAGTTAGGGCGCGTTGGGAAACACCCCTTAGGGTGGATAAGGCGCTCACACGCTTATCAAAACAAGTGGCGGTACCGTCTATAGATAGGGCCGTCCTCAAGGACCAGCTGACAGGAGGCTGGAAAATATCATAAAAAGTATATACACACATACTGGTGTTATACTGCGACCAGCGATCGCCTCAGCCTGGATGTGCAGAGCTGGGGTGGCTTGGTCGGATTCCCTGACTAAAAATATTGATACCCTTGACAGGGACAGTATTTTATTGACTATAGAGCATTTAAAGGATGCATTTCTATATATGCGAGATGCACAGAGGGATATTTGCACTCTGGCATCAAGAGTAAATGCGATGTCCATATCTGCCAGAAGATGTTATGGACACGACGGTGGTCAGGTGATGCAGATTCCAAACGGCACAAAGGTGTATTGCCGTATAAAGGGGAGGAGTTATTTGGGGTCGGTCCATCGGACCTGGTGGCCACGGCAACTGCTGGAAAATCCGCCGTTTTTACCCTAAGTCACATCTCTGCAGAAAAAGACACCGTCTTTTCAGCCTCAGTCCTTTCGTCCCTATAAGATCATATCTGCCCAGGGATAGAGGAAAGGGAAGAAGACTGCAGCAGGCAGCCCATTCCCAGGAACAGAAGCGTTCCACCGCTTCTGACAAGTTCTCAGCATGGCGCTGAGACCGTACAGGACCCCTGGATCCTACAAGTAGTATCCCAGGGGTACAGATTGGAATGTCGAGACGTTTCCCCTTCGCAGGCTCCTGAAGTCTGCTTTACCAAGGTCTCCCTCCGACAAGGAGGCAGTATGGGAAAAAATTCACAAGCTGTATTCCCAGCAGGTGATAATTAAATTACCCCTCCTACTACAAGAAAAGGGGTATTATTCCACACTATATTGTGGTACTGAAGCCAGAAGGCTAGGTGAGACTTATTCTAAAAAAAAAAAAAATTTTTTGAACACTTACAAAGGTTCAAATCAAGATGGAGTCACTCAGAGCAGTGATAACGAACCAGGAAGATGGGGACTATATAGTGTCCCGGGACATCAGGGATGCTTACCTCCTATGTCCCAAATTTGCCCTTCTCACTAAGGGTACCTCAGGTTCGTGGTGCAGAACTGTCACTATCAGTTTCAGACGCTGCCGTTTGGATTGTCCACGGCACCCCGGGTCTTTACCAAGGTAATGGCCGAAATGATGATTCTTCTTCGAAGAAAAGGCGTCTTAATTATCCCTTACTTGGACGATCTCCTGATAAGGGTATAGTCCAGGGAACAGTTGGAGGTCGGAGTAGCACTATCTCGGATACTGCTACAACAGCACGGGTGGATTCTAAATATTCCAAAATCGCAGCTGATCCCGACGACACGTCTGCTGTGCCTAGGGATGATTCTGGACACAGTCCAGAAAAAGGTGTTTCTCCCGGAAGAGAAAGCCAGGGAGTTATCCGAGCTAGTCAGGAACCTCCTAAAAACAGTGCATCATTGCACAAGGGTCCTGGTAAAAATGGTGGCTTCCTACGAAGCAATTCCATTCGGCAGATTTCACGCAAGAACTTTTCAGTGGGATCTGCTGGACAAATGGTCCGGATCGCATCTTCAGATGCATCAGCGGATAACCCTATATCCAAGGACAAGGGTGTCTCTCCTGTGGTGGTTATAGAGTGCTCATCTTCTAGAGGGCCGCAGATTCGGTATTCAGGATTGGATGCTGGTGACCACGGAGCCCAGCCCGAGAGGCTGGGGAGCAGTCACACAAGGAAAAAATTTCCAGGGAGTGTGATCAAGTCTGGAGACTTTTCTCCACATAAATATACTGGAGCTAAGGGTAAATTTATAATGCTCTAAGCTTAGCAAGACCTCTGCTTCAAGGTCAGCCGGTATTGATCCAGTGGGAAAAACATCACGGCAGTCGCCCACGTAAACAGACAGGGCGACACAAGAAGCAGGAGGGCAATGGCAAAAACTGCAAGGACTTTTCGCTGGGCGGAAAATCATGTGATAGCACTGTCAGCAGTGTTTCATCCCGGGAATGGAAACTGGGAAGCAGACTTCCTCAGCAGGCACGACCTCCACCCGGGAGAGTGGAAACTTCATCGGGAAGTTTTTTCCACATGATTGTAAACCGTTGGGAAATACCAAAGGTGGACATGATGGCGTCCCGTCTGAACAAAAAACGGGACAGGTATTGCGCCAGGTCAAGAGACCCTCAGGCAATAGCTGTGGACGTTCTGGTAACACCGTGGGTGTACCAGTCGGTGTATGTGTTCCCTCCTCTGCTTCTCATACCTAAGGTGCTGAGAATTATAAGACGTAGAGGAGTAAGAACTATACTCATGGCTCCGGATTGGCCAAGAAGGACTTGGTACCCGGAACTTCAAGAGATGCTTACAGAGGTCTTATGGCCTCTGCCGCTAAGAAGGGACTTGCTTCAGCAAGTACCATGTCTGTTCCAAGACTTACCGCAGCTGCGTTTGTCGGCATGGCGGTGGAAAGCCGGATCCTAAAGGAAAAAGGCATTCCGGAAGAGGTCATTCCTACCCTGGTCAAAGCCAGAAAGGAGGTGACCGCACAACATTATCACCACATGTGGCGAAAATATGTTGCGTGGTGGGAGGCCAGGAAGGCCCCACAAAGAAATTTCAACTCGGTCGTTTCCTGCATTTCCTGCAAACAGGAGTGTCTATGGGCCTCAAATTGGGGTCCATTAAGGTTCAAATTTCGGCCCTGTCGATTTTCTTCCAGAAAGAATTGGCTTCAGTTCCTGAAGTTTGTCAAGGGAGTATTGCATATACAACCCCCTTTTGTGCCTCCAGTGGCACTGTGGGATCTCAACGTAGTTCTGGGATTCCTCAAATCACATTGGTTTAAAACCAGTCAAATCTGTGGATTTGAAGCATCTCACATGAAAAGTGACCATGCTCTTGGCCCTGGCCTGGACCAGGCGAGTGTCAAATTGGTGGTTTTTTCTCAAAAAAGCCCATATCTGTTTGTCCATTCGGACAGGGCAGAGCTGCGGACTCGTCCCCAGTTCTCTCCCTAAGGTGGTGTCAGTGTTTCACCTGAACCAGCTTATTGTGGTGCCTTGCACCTACTAGGGACTTGGAGGACTCCAAGTTGCTAGATGTTGTCAGGGCCCTGAAAATATGTTCCAGGACGGCTGGAGTCAGGAAAACTGACTTGCTGTTATCCTGTATGCACCCAACAAACTGGGTGCTCTTGCTTCTAAGCAGACTATTGCTAGTTGGATGTGTAATACAATTCAGCTTGCACATTCTGTGGCAGGCCTGCCACAGCCAAAATATGTAAATGCCCATTCCACAAGGAAGGTGGGCTCATCTTGGGCGGCTGCCCGAGGGGTCTCGGCTTTACAACTTTGCCGAGCAGCTACTTGGTCAGGGGCAAACACGTTTGCTAAATTCTACAAATTTGATACCCTGGCTAAGGAGGACCTGGAGTTCTCTCATTCGGTGCTGCAGAGTCATCCGCACTCTCCCGCCCGTTTGGGAGCTTTGGTATAATCCCCATGGTCCTTTCAGGAACCCCAGCATCCACTAGGACGATAGAGAAAATAAGAATTTACTTACCGATAATTCTATTTCTCGGAGTCCGTAGTGGATGCTGGGCGCCCATCCCAAGTGCGGATTATCTGCAATACTTGTACATAGTTACAAAAATCGGGTTATTATTGTTGTGAGCCATCTTTTCAGAGGCTCCGCTGTTATCATACTGTTAACTGGGTTTAGATCACAAGTTGTACGGTGTGATTGGTGTGGCTGGTATGAGTCTTACCCGGGATTCAAAATTCCTCCCTTATTGTGTACGCTTGTCCGGGCACAGTACCTAACTGGCTTGGAGGAGGGTCATAGGGGGAGGAGCCAGTGCACACCACCTGATCGGAAAGCTTTACTTTTGTGCCCTGTCTCCTGCGGAGCCGCTATTCCCCATGGTCCTTTCAGGAACCCCAGCATCCACTACGGACTCCGAGAAATAGAATTATCGGTAAGTAAATTCTTATTTTCACATAGCTAGCCATTTTTAAAGAACACCATGGACTATCAAAAAGTTATCAATGTCAGGTTAATACCCTATTGTAGTTATGTGTAAGTTGTTATACTATTTAACAAAATAATGGAAACAAACTATAGGAAAACCAACGGGCATGCACACTTCTCAGCAAGGGGGGAATCCATGACATCCAGGAGACAATTAGAGCAATGTTGGCATTAAAAATGCTCTATTCAGGGTGGATTCAATTGTTCCTGCGGCCACCACTAGAGGGCGCCCAATGGCAGCAGTACAATTTTTCTACCGTTTGGGCGTCCGCACAGCACACGTTTCTCTGACGTCCTAGTGGATGCTGGGAACTCCGTAAGGACCATGGGGAATAGCGGCTCCGCAGGAGACTGGGCACATCTAAAGAAAGCTTTAGGACTAGCTGGTGTGCACTGGCTCCTCCCCCTATGACCCTCCTCCAAGCCTCAGTTAGATTTCTGTGCCCGACTAGAAGGGTGCACACTAGGGGCTCTCCTGAGCTCTTTGTGAAAGTTTTAGTTTAGATTTATTATTTTCAGTGAGACCTGCTGGCAACAGGCTCACTGCATCGTGGGACTAAGGGGAGAAGAAACGGACTCACCTGCGTGGATCGGGTTTCTTAGGCTACTGGACATTAGCTCCAGAGGGACGATCACAGGTTCAGCCTGGATGGGTCCCGGAGCCGCGCCGCCGGCCCCCTTACAGAGCCAGAAGAGGTCCGGTGAAATCGGCGGCAG
Source organism: Pseudophryne corroboree (assembly GCF_028390025.1). Classification (NCBI taxonomy): domain Eukaryota; kingdom Metazoa; phylum Chordata; class Amphibia; order Anura; family Myobatrachidae; genus Pseudophryne; species Pseudophryne corroboree. Next base: position 34,590 of record NW_026969491.1, read on the forward strand.
AAGACGATCCTGTCTTCAGATAAGGTAGCGCACAGCACCGCAGCTGTGCGCCATTGCTCTCAGCACACTTCACACTCCGGTCACTGAGGGTGCAGGGCGCTGGGGGGGCAGCGCCCTGAGACGCAATAAATCGATAAAACCTTATATGGCTAAAATAAATGCATCACATATAACTCCTGGGCTATATGGATGCATTTAACCCCTGCCAAAACATATAGAAAAATGGATGATAGGCTCCGCCCCTTTCTCGGCGTCCTTATCTCCTCAGCACACTGGCGCCATTTTCCCTCACAGCTCAGTTGGAGGGAAGCTCCCTGGCTCTTCCCTGCAGTCACTACACTACAGAAAGGGGTTAAAAAAGAGAGGGGGGCACAAATTAGGCGCAGTATAAACAATACAGCAGCTATAAAGGGAAAAACACTTTTCTCTAACGTCCTAGTGGATGCTGGGAACTCCGTAAGGACCATGGGGAATAGCGGGCTCCGAAGGAGGCTGGGCACTCTAGAAAGATCTTAGACTACCTGGTGTGCACTGGCTCCTCCCACTATGACCCTCCTCCAAGCCCCAGTTAGATTTCGTGCCCGGCCGAGGTTGGATGCACACTAGGGGCTCTCCTGAGCTCTTAGAAAGTTATAGTCTTAGAATTTGTTATTTTCAGTGAGACCTGCTGGCAACAGGCTCACTGCAGCGAGGGACTAAGGGGAGAAGAAGCGAACTCGCCTGCTTGCAGCCGGATTGGGCTTCTTAGGCTACTGGACACCATTAGCTCCAGAGGGATCGACCGCAGGCCCAGCCTTGATGTTCGGTCCCGGAGCCGCGCCGCCGTCCCCCTTACAGAGCCAGAAGCAAGAAGATGGTCCGGAAAATCGGCGGCATGAAGACTCTGTCTTCACCAAGGTAGCGCACAGCACTGCAGCTGTGCGCCATTGCTCCTCTCACACACTTCACACTCCGGTCACTGAGGGTGCAGGGCGCTTGGGGGGGCGCCCTGAGGCAGCAATAAAAACACCTTGGCTGGCTAAAATACCTCAATATATGGCCCCAGGGGCTATATATGAGGTAAATACCCCTGCCAGAATTCCATAAAAAACGGGAGAATAGGCCGCGAAAAAGGGGCGGAGCCTATCTCCTCAGCACACTGGCGCCATTTTTCCCTCACAGCTCGGCTGGAGGGAAGCTCCCTGGCTCTTCCCTGCACAGTAAGAGGGAAAAGAGAGGGGGGGCATTAAAATTGGCACTGTATACAGTATATTATATAAAAGCTATTAGGGACATAACTCAGTTAGTCCCTGTATATATATAGCGCTCTGGTGTGTGCTGGCATACTCTTACTCTGTCCCCCCAAAGGGCTTTTGTGGGTCCTGTCCTCGTTTAGAGCATTCCCTGTGTGTCTGCGGTGTGTCGGTACGGCTGTGTCGACATGTTGAATGAGGAGGCTTATATGGTGACAGAACAGAGGCCGATATATGTGATGTCGCCCCCTGTGGGGCCGACACCAGAGTGAATGGATAGGTGAAAGGTATTAACCGACAGTGTCAACTCCTTACATAAAAGGGTGGATGACGTAACAGCTGTGGGACAGCCGGCTTCGCAGCCCGCGCCTGCCCAGGCGTCTCAAAGGCCATCAGGGGCTCAAAAACGCCCGCTCTCTCAGATGGCAGACACAGATGTCGACACGGAGTCTGACTCCAGTGTCGACAAGGTGGAGACATATACACAATCCACTAGGAACATCCGTGACGTGATCCCGGCAATAAAAAATGTGTTATACATTTCTGACTTTAACCCAAGCACCTCTAAAAATGGGTTTTAGGTTTGGGGAGAAAAAACAGGCAGTGTTTTGTTCCCCCATCAGATGAATAAATGAAGTGTGTGAAAGCGTGGGTTCCCCCGTTAAGAAACTGGTAATTTATAAAAAGTTACTGATGGCGTACCCTTTCCCGCCAGGTGGATAAGTTACGCTGGGAGATATCTCCTAGGGTGGATAAGGCGCTCACACGTTTGTCAAAAAAGGTGGCACTGCCGTCTTAGGATACGGCCACTTTAATAGGTACCTGTTGATAAAAAACAGGAGGCTATCCTGAAGTCTGTATTTACACACTCAGGTACTAGACTGAGACCTGCAGATAGTGCTGCTGCAGCGTGGTCGGTGACCCTGTCAAACAGGGATACTAGTTGGCAAACATAAAAACATATTAAAGACGTCGTCTTATATATGGGGGATGCACAGAGGGATATTTTGCCGGCTGGCATCCAAAATAAATGTAATGTCCATTCTGTCAGGAGGGTATTAGAGACCTGTCACTGGACAGGTGATGCTGACTTAAAAAGCGCATAGAGAGCCTTATAAGGGTGAGGAATTATTTGGGGATGGTCTCTGGGACCTCGTATCCACAGCAACTGCTGGGAAGAAATAATTTTACCTCAGGTTTCCTCACAGACAAAGGTACAGTCCTTTCGGCTTCAGAAACAAATGGCGCTTCCTTTCTGTACAGAGACAAGGGTAGAGGGAAAAAAGCTGCACCAGTCAGCCTGTTCCCAGAATCAAGATTCTTCCCCCGCCTCCTGTGAGGCCACACCATGACGCGGGTGCTCCACAGGTGTAGCCAGGTACGGTGGGGGGCCGTCTCAAAAGTTTCAGCAATTAGTGGGCTCGCTCACAGGTGGATCCCTGTTTCTTTCAAGTAGTATTTCAGGGGTACAAGCTGGAATTCGAGATGTCTCCCCCCAGCCGTTTCCTAAAATATGCCTTGCTGACAACTCCCTCAGGCAGGGAGGCTGTGCGAGAGGCAATTAATAAGCGGTATTCCCAGCAGGTAATACTCAAGGTGCCCCTACTTCAACAAGGACGGGGTTACTATTCCACACGGGTTGGGGTACCGAAACCGCATGGTTCGGTGTGACCCATTTTATATTTAAAATCCTTGAACACAAAAATTCAAGTTCAAGATGGAATCGCTCAGGGCGGTTATTCCAAGCCTGGACGAGGGGGATTACATGGTATCCTGGGACATCAAGCATGCTTACCTGCATGTCCCCATTTACCATCCTCGCCAGGAGTACCTCAGATTTGTGGTACAGGATTACCATTACCAAGTCCAGACACTGCCGTTTGGACTGTACATGGCACCGAGGGTGTTTTATCAAGGTAATGGCCGAAATGTTGATACTCCTTCAAAAAAAGGGAGTTGTAGTTATCCCGTACTTGGACAATCTCGTTATAAGGGCGAAGTCCAAGGAGCAGTTGGTAGTCGGGGTAGCACTATTTTGGAAAGTGCTACAACAGCATGGTTGGATTCTAAACAGTCCAAAGTCACAGCTGGTTCCTATGACACGTCTACTGTTCCTGGGGATGGTTCTGGACATAAACCAGAAATAGTGTTTCTCCCGGAGGAGAAAGCCAAGGAGTTGTCATCTCTAGTCAGAGACCTCCTGAAGCCAAAATAGGTAGTGGTGCATCATTGCACGCGAGTCCTGGGAAAAATGGTAGCTTCCTACGAAGCAATCCCATTAGGCAGGTTCCATACAAGAACTTTTCAGAGGGACCTGTTGGACAAGTGGTCCGGATCGCATCTTCCGATGCATAGGCTGATAACCCTGTCTCCAAGGACCAGGGTATCTCTACTGTGGTGGCTGCAGAGTGCCCATCTTCAAGAGGGCCGCAGGTTCGGCATACAGGACTAGGTCCTAGTGACCATGGATTCCAGCCTTTGAGGCTGGGAGGCAGTCACACAGGGAAGAAATTTCCAGGGACTTTGGTCAAGTCAGGTTATTTCCCTACACATAAATATTCTGGACCTGAGGGCCATTTACAATGCCCTGAGGCCGGCAAGGCCTCTGCTTCAA
>NW_026969492.1:0-38378 GCF_028390025.1 Pseudophryne corroboree
GCTCAATTACATTGGGATAAGCGAGGTCTATGCACATTACGGTATACCGAGCTGGATCGCTTAGCAACCTGACAAAATGGCCGCCGACCGTGTGAACTCCCAGCACGTGGCAGCGATCGGATATGTAAGTGAGATACAATATGGCATACATTTCACAGTTCAGGGGGCAATGCTGAAGGAGCGTCACAATCCCCTAGCCAAAATACACAGGGGAGGGATAAGCTACTGTAGGATTGCATACAGTATTACGGTACACCGGACTCAATCGCATAGCACACTGTCAAAACGACCACTACCCATGAACCCCCACCTCCTGAACCCCCACCTCGTGGCAGGCAGCAGTTGGGTATGGAATGAGAAATGGCATAAGCTGTGCAGGCTACGGGGCGATGCTGAAGGAGCGTCACAATCCCCTAGCTCAATTACATTGGGATAAGCGAGGTCTATGCACATTACGGTATACCGAGCTGGATCGCTTAGCAACCTGACAACATGGCCGCCAACCGTGAACTCCCAGCACGTGGCAGCAGCGCTCGGATATGTAGTGAGATACAATATGGCATACTGTACATTTCACAGTTCAGGGGGCAATGCTGAAGGAGCGTCACAATCCCCTAGCTCAATACAGTATCTCACGCTTACAGTATCTTACAGTATACGCTTACAGTATCTGTGTATTTTGGCTAGGGGATTGTGACGCTCCTTCAGCACCGCCCCGTAGCCTGCACAGCTTATGCCATTTCTCATTCCATACCCAACTGCTGCCTGCCACGAGGTGGGGGTGAATAAAAAAAATAATAAAGTGTGAAAAAAACTACAGTAACATGCATTAGTACTTAAGGAATCGAACCCTGGACTCTGAGTATAGGAAGCGAAACACTTCACCACTTCGCCGCAGACAAATGTATAAATCCGTTGGTTTTGATTATGCTGTAATGGCTACGGGATTAAGACGATAACATACTGTAGAAAATTCCTAATCTTGAGAGGCAATAGTGAACTTGTAACACACATCCATTTGCGACAGTGTACACTACTGGTTTTACAGTACTGTGTTTTGTCTGCGGGACTCGGACTCTCACATACAGTATTCATAAAGTATTGTAGATGGATCATATACTGTATGCTGTACTACTGTATTTGCGTCGGTGTCGTACTGTATATACTGTACAGTACTGTATTAAATAATGCAGCGTAATGAGTACAGTATTTGCTGTATGCAGCGTAATGAGACGCCTTAGTAAAGTAGTCCTTATTATGTATGTCAGTATTGTATTTTACGGGAGACCACACGCATGCGCAGTGGTGATTGTAAAAAGCGACATCTGGTGGCTGATCGCAGGTATTACACGTAAAGGTAACGCCAAACGTCAAATGTCTGTCTCCGTGCGATTAGATAGCCTCTCTGTGGCTATGCGCGCCTCGCTACGCCACAGTGCGCTGCGTATGGTCGAACGGGCCAACCGCCGCGGCCACTCAAGATAAAGGTGGCTACATCTGTACTATCCCAAAATGTATCACTGAGGTGACAGAAGTTGATTTCGGAGCATCATTTTTGAACAGGAGCTTCAACCGTTTTGTGGCATATGAGAAATTCCCTAAGCCCCGGACCTGTCGATTTTGGTCAAAAATTAAAATTTCAAAAGTGCCCCAATTTCTGCTTTAAACTTTAGGTACTATCCCAAAATGTATCACTGAGGTGACAGAAGTTGATTTCGGAGCATCATTTTTGAACAGGAGCTTCAACCGTTTTGTGGCATATGAGAAATTCCCTAAGCCCCGGACCTGTCGATTTTGGTCAAAAATGAAAATTTCAAAAGTGCCCCAATTTCTGCTTTAAACTTTAGGTACTATCCCAAAATGTATCACTGAGGTGACAGAAGTTGATTTCGGAGCATCATTTTTGAACAGGAGATTCAACCGTTTTATGGCATATGAGAAATTCCCTAAGCCCCGGACCTGTCGATTTTGGTCAAAAATGAAAATTTCAAAAGTGCCCCAATTTCTGCTTTAAACTTTAGGTACTATCCCAAAATGTATCACTGAGGTGACAGAAGTTGATTTCGGAGCATCATTTTTGAACAGGAGCTTCAACCGTTTTGTGGCATATGAGAAATTCCCTAAGCCCCGGACCTGTCGATTTTGGTCAAAAATTAAAATTTCAAAAGTGCCCCAATTTCTGCTTTAAACTTTAGGTACTATCCCAAAATGTATCACTGAGGTGACAGAAGTTGATTTCGGAGCATCATTTTTGAACAGGAGCTTCAACCGTTTTGTGGCATATGAGAAATTCCCTAAGCCCCGGACCTGTCGATTTTGGTCAAAAATGAAAATTTCAAAAGTGCCCCAATTTCTACTTTAAACTTTAGGTACTATCCCAAAATGTATCACTGAGGTGACAGAAGTTGATTTCGGAGCATCATTTTTGAACAGGAGATTCAACCGTTTTGTGGCATATGAGAAATTCCCTAAGCCCCGGACCTGTTGATTTTGGTCAAAAATGAAAATTTCAAAAGTGCCCCAGTTTCTGCTTTAAACTTTAGGTACTATCCCAAAATGTATCACTGAGGTGACAGAAGTTGATTTCGGAGCATCATTTTTGAACAGGAGCTTCAACCGTTTTGTGGCATATGAGAAATTCCCTAAGCCCCGGACCTGTCGATTTTGGTCAAAAATGAAAATTTCAAAAGTGCCCCAATTTCTGCTTTAAACTTTAGGTACTATCCCAAAATGTATCACTGAGGTGACAGAAGTTGATTTCGGAGCATCATTTTTGAACAGGAGCTTCAACCGTTTTGTGGCATATGAGAAATTCCCTAAGCCCCGGACCTGTCGATTTTGGTCAAAAATTAAAATTTCAAAAGTGCCCCAATTTCTGCTTTAAACTTTAGGTACTATCCCAAAATGAATCACTGAGGTGACAGAAGTTGATTTCGGAGCATCATTTTTGAACAGGAGCTTCAACCGTTTTGTGTCATATGAGAAATTCCCTAAGCCCCGGACCTGTCGATTTTGGTCAAAAATGAAAATTTCAAAAGTGCCCCAATTTCTGCTTTAAACTTTAGGTACTATCCCAAAATGTATCACTGAGGTGACAGAAGTTGATTTCGGAGCATCATTTTTGAACAGGAGCTTCAACCGTTTTGTGGCATATGAGAAATTCCCTAAGCCCCGGACCTGTCGATTTTGGTCAAAAATGAAAATTTCAAAAGTGCCCCAATTTCTACTTTAAACTTTAGGTACTATCCCAAAATGTATCACTGAGGTGACAGAAGTTGATTTCGGAGCATCATTTTTGAACAGGAGATTCAACCGTTTTGTGGCATATGAGAAATTCCCTAAGCCCCGGACCTGTTGATTTTGGTCAAAAATGAAAATTTCAAAAGTGCCCCAGTTTCTGCTTTAAACTTTAGGTACTATCCCAAAATGTATCACTGAGGTGACAGAAGTTGATTTCGGAGCATCATTTTTGAACAGGAGCTTCAACCGTTTTGTGGCATATGAGAAATTCCCTAAGCCCCGGACCTGTCGATTTTGGTCAAAAATGAAAATTTCAAAAGTGCCCCAATTTCTGCTTTAAACTTTAGGTACTATCCCAAAATGTATCACTGAGGTGACAGAAGTTGATTTCGGAGCATCATTTTTGAACAGGAGCTTCAACCGTTTTGTGGCATATGAGAAATTCCCTAAGCCCCGGACCTGTCGATTTTGGTCAAAAATTAAAATTTCAAAAGTGCCCCAATTTCTGCTTTAAACTTTAGGTACTATCCCAAAATGAATCACTGAGGTGACAGAAGTTGATTTCGGAGCATCATTTTTGAACAGGAGCTTCAACCGTTTTGTGTCATATGAGAAATTCCCTAAGCCCCGGACCTGTCGATTTTGGTCAAAAATGAAAATTTCAAAAGTGCCCCAATTTCTGCTTTAAACTTTAGGTACTATCCCAAAATGTATCACTGAGGTGACAGAAGTTGATTTCGGAGCATCATTTTTGAACAGGAGCTTCAACCGTTTTGTGGCATATGAGAAATTCCCTAAGCCCCGGACCTGTCGATTTTGGTCAAAAATGAAAATTTCAAAAGTGCCCCAATTTCTGCTTTAAACTTTAGGTACTATCCCAAAATGTATCACTGAGGTGACAGAAGTTGATTTAGGAGCATCATTTTTGAACAGGAGCTTCAACCGTTTTGTGTCATATGAGACATTCCCTAAGCCCCGGACCTGTCGATTTTGGTCAAAAATGAAAATTTCAAAAGTGCCCCAATTTCTGCTTTAAACTTTAGGTACTATCCCAAAATGTATCACTGAGGTGACAGAAGTTGATTTCGGAGCATCATTTTTGAACAGGAGCTTCAACCGTTTTGTGTCATATGAGAAATTCCCTAAGCCCCGGACCTGTCGATTTTGGTCAAAAATGAAAATTTCAAAAGTGCCCCAATTTCTGCTTTAAACTTTAGGTACTATCCCAAAATGTATCACTGAGGTGACAGAAGTTGATTTCGGAGCATCATTTTTGAACAGGAGCTTCAACCGTTTTGTGGCATATGAGAAATTCCCTAAGCCCCGGACCTGTCGATTTTGGTCAAAAATGGAAATTTCAAAAGTGCCCCAATTTCTGCTTTAAACTTTAGGTACTATCCCAAAATGTATCACTGAGGTGACAGAAGTTGATTTCGGAGCATCATTTTTGAACAGGAGCTTCAACCGTTTTGTGTCATATGAGAAATTCCCTAAGCCCCGGACCTGTCGATTTTGGTCAAAAATTAAAATTTCAAAAGTGCCCCAATTTCTGCTTTAAACTTTAGGTACTATCCCAAAATGTATCACTGAGGTGACAGAAGTTGATTTCGGAGCATCATTTTTGAACAGGAGCTTCAACCGTTTTGTGGCATATGAGAAATTCCCTAAGCCCCGGACCTGACGATTTTGGTCAAAAATGAAAATTTCAAAAGTGCCCCAATTTCTGCTTTAAACTTTAGGTACTATCCCAAAATGTATCACTGAGGTGACAGAAGTTGATTTCGGAGCATCATTTTTGAACAGGAGATTCAACCGTTTTGTGGCATATGAGAAATTCCCTAAGCCCCGGACCTGTCGATTTTGGTCAAAAATGAAAATTTCAAAAGTGCCCCAATTTCTGCTTTAAACTTTAGGTACTATCCCAAAATGTATCACTGAGGTGACAGAAGTTGATTTCGGAGCATCATTTTTGAACAGGAGCTTCAACCGTTTTGTGGCATATGAGAAATTCCCTAAGCCCCGGACCTGTCGATTTTGGTCAAAAATGAAAATTTCAAAAGTGCCCCAATTTCTGCTTTAAACTTTAGGTACTATCCCAAAATGTATCACTGAGGTGACAGAAGTTGATTTCGGAGCATCATTTTTGAACAGGAGCTTCAACCGTTTTGTGGCATATGAGAAATTCCCTAAGCCCCGGACCTGACGATTTTGGTCAAAAATGAAAATTTCAAAAGTGCCCCAATTTCTGCTTTAAACTTTAGGTACTATCCCAAAATGTATCACTGAGGTGACAGAAGTTGATTTCGGAGCATCATTTTTGAACAGGAGATTCAACCGTTTTGTGGCATATGAGAAATTCCCTAAGCCCCGGACCTGTCGATTTTGGTCAAAAATGAAAATTTCAAAAGTGCCCCAATTTCTGCTTTAAACTTTAGGTACTATCCCAAAATGTATCACTGAGGTGACAGAAGTTGATTTCGGAGCATCATTTTTGAACAGGAGCTTCAACCGTTTTGTGGCATATGAGAAATTCCCTAAGCCCCGGACCTGTCGATTTTGGTCAAAAATGAAAATTTCAAAAGTGCCCCAATTTCTACTTTAAACTTTAGGTACTATCCCAAAATGTATCACTGAGGTGACAGAAGTTGATTTCGGAGCATCATTTTTGAACAGGAGCTTCAACCGTTTTGTGGCATATGAGAAATTCCCTAAGCCCCGGACCTGTTGATTTTGGTCAAAAATGAAAATTTCAAAAGTGCCCCAGTTTCTGCTTTAAACTTTAGGTACTATCCCAAAATGTATCACTGAGGTGACAGAAGTTGATTTCGGAGCATCATTTTTGAACAGGAGCTTCAACCGTTTTGTGGCATATGAGAAATTCCCTAAGCCCCGGACCTGTCGATTTTGGTCAAAAATGAAAATTTCAAAAGTGCCCCAATTTCTGCTTTAAACTTTAGGTACTATCCCAAAATGTATCACTGAGGTGACAGAAGTTGATTTCGGAGCATCATTTTTGAACAGGAGCTTCAACCGTTTTGTGGCATATGAGAAATTCCCTAAGCCCCGGACCTGTCGATTTTGGTCAAAAATGAAAATTTCAAAAGTGCCCCAATTTCTGCTTTAAACTTTAGATACTATCCCAAAATGTATCACTGAGGTGACAGAAGTTGATTTCGGAGCATCATTTTTGAACAGGAGCTTCAACCGTTTTGTGGCATATGAGAAATTCCCTAAGCCACGGACCTGTCGATTTTGGTCAAAAATGAAAATTTCAAAAGTGCCCCAATTTCTGCTTTAAACTTTAGGTACTATCCCAAAATATATCACTGAGGTGACAGAAGTTGATTTCGGAGCATCATTTTTGAACAGGAGCTTCAACCGTTTTGTGGCATATGAGAAATTCCCTAAGCCCCGGACCTGTCGATTTTGGTCAAAAATGAAAATTTCAAAAGTGCCCGAATTTCTGCTTTAAACTTTAGGTACTATCCCAAAATGTATCACTGAGGTGACAGAAGTTGATTTCGGAGCATCATTTTTGAACAGGAGCTTCAACTGTTTTGTGGCATATGAGAAATTCCCTAAGCCCCAGACCTGTCGATTTTGGTCAAAAATGAAAATTTCAAAAGTGCCCCAATTTCTGCTTTAAACTTTAGGTACTATCCCAAAATGTATCACTGAGGTGACAGTAGTTGATTTCGGAGCATCATTTTTGAACAGAAGCTTCAACCGTTTTGTGGCATATGAGAAATTCCCTAAGCCCCGGACCTGTCGATTTTGGTCAAAAATGAAAATTTCAAAAGTGCCCCAGTTTCTACTTTAAACTTTAGGTACTATCCCAAAATGTATCACTGAGGTGACAGAAGTTGATTTCGGAGCATCATTTTTGAACAGGAGCTTCAACCGTTTTGTGGCATATGAGAAATTCCCTAAGCCCCGGACCTGTCGATTTTTGTCAAAAATAAAAATTTCAAAAGTGCCCCAGTTTCTGCTTTAAACTTTAGGTACTATCCCAAAATGTATCACTGAGGTGACAGAAGTTGATTTCGGAGCAACATTTTTGAACAGGAGCTTCAACAGTTTTGTGGCATATGAGAAATTCCCTAAGCCCCGGACCTGTCGATTTTGGTCAAAAATTAAAATTTCAAAAGTGCCCCAATTTCTGCTTTAAACTTTAGGTACTATCCCAAAATGAATCACTGAGGTGACAGAAGTTGATTTCGGAGCATCATTTTTGAACAGGAGCTTCAACCGTTTTGTGTCATATGAGAAATTCCCTAAGCCCCGGACCTGTCGATTTTGGTCAAAAATGAAAATTTCAAAAGTGCCCCAATTTCTGCTTTAAAGTTTAGGTACTATCCCAAAATGTATCACTGAGGTGACAGAAGTTGATTTCGGAGCATCATTTTTGAACAGGAGCTTCAACCGTTTTGTGGCATATGAGAAATTCCCTAAGCCCCAGACCTGTCGATTTTGGTCAAAAATGAAAATTTCAAAAGTGCCCCAATTTCTGCTTTAAACTTTAGGTACTATCCCAAAATGTATCACTGAGGTGACAGAAGTTGATTTCGGAGCATCATTTTTGAACAGGAGCTTCAACCGTTTTGTGTCATATGAGACATTCCCTAAGCCCCGGACCTGTCGATTTTGGTCAAAAATGAAAATTTCAAAAGTGCCCCAATTTCTGCTTTAAACTTTAGGTACTATCCCAAAATGTATCACTGAGGTGACAGAAGTTGATTTCGGAGCATCATTTTTGAACAGGAGCTTCAACCGTTTTGTGTCATATGAGAAATTCCCTAAGCCCCGGACCTGTCGATTTTGGTCAAAAATGAAAATTTCAAAAGTGCCCCAATTTCTGCTTTAAACTTTAGGTACTATCCCAAAATGTATCACTGAGGTGACAGAAGTTGATTTCGGAGCATCATTTTTGAACAGGAGCTTCAACCGTTTTGTGGCATATGAGAAATTCCCTAAGCCCCGGACCTGTCGATTTTGGTCAAAAATGAAAATTTCAAAAGTGCCCCAATTTCTGCTTTAAACTTTAGGTACTATCCCAAAATGTATCACTGAGGTGACAGAAGTTGATTTCGGAGCATCATTTTTGAACAGGAGCTTCAACCGTTTTGTGTCATATGAGAAATTCCCTAAGCCCCGGACCTGTCGATTTTGGTCAAAAATGAAAATTTCAAAAGTGCCCCAATTTCTGCTTTAAACTTTAGGTACTATCCCAAAATGTATCACTGAGGTGACAGAAGTTGATTTCGGAGCATCATTTTTGAACAGGAGCTTCAACCGTTTTGTGGCATATGAGAAATTCCCTAAGCCCCGGACCTGTCGATTTTGGTCAAAAATGAAAATTTCAAAAGTGCCCCAATTTCTGCTTTAAACTTTAGGTACTGTCCCAAAATGTATCACTGAGGTGACAGAAGTTGATTTCGGAGCATCATTTTTGAACAGGAGCTTCAACCGTTTTGTGGCATATGAGAAATTCCCTAAGCCCCGGACCTGTCGATTTTGGTCAAAAATGAAAATTTCAAAAGTGCCCCAATTTCTGCTTTAAACTTTAGGTACTATCCCAAAATGTATCACTGAGGTGACAGAAGTTGATTTCGGAGCATCATTTTTGAACAGGAGCTTCAACCGTTTTGTGGCATATGAGAAATTCCCTAAGCCCCGGACCTGTCGATTTTGGTCAAAAATGAAAATTTCAAAAGTGCCCCAATTTCTACTTTAAACTTTAGGTACTATCCCAAAATGTATCACTGAGGTGACAGAAGTTGATTTCGGAGCATCATTTTTGAACAGGAGATTCAACCGTTTTGTGGCATATGAGAAATTCCCTAAGCCCCGGACCTGTTGATTTTGGTCAAAAATGAAAATTTCAAAAGTGCCCCAGTTTCTGCTTTAAACTTTAGGTACTATCCCAAAATGTATCACTGAGGTGACAGAAGTTGATTTCGGAGCATCATTTTTGAACAGGAGCTTCAACCGTTTTGTGGCATATGAGAAATTCCCTAAGCCCCGGACCTGTCGATTTTGGTCAAAAATGAAAATTTCAAAAGTGCCCCAATTTCTGCTTTAAACTTTAGGTACTATCCCAAAATGTATCACTGAGGTGACAGAAGTTGATTTCGGAGCATCATTTTTGAACAGGAGCTTCAACCGTTTTGTGGCATATGAGAAATTCCCTAAGCCCCGGACCTGTCGATTTTGGTCAAAAATGAAAATTTCAAAAGTGCCCCAATTTCTGCTTTAAACTTTAGGTACTATCCCAAAATGAATCACTGAGGTGACAGAAGTTGATTTCGGAGCATCATTTTTGAACAGGAGCTTCAACCGTTTTGTGTCATATGAGAAATTCCCTAAGCCCCGGACCTGTCGATTTTGGTCAAAAATGAAAATTTCAAAAGTGCCCCAATTTCTGCTTTAAACTTTAGGTACTATCCCAAAATGTATCACTGAGGTGACAGAAGTTGATTTCGGAGCATCATTTTTGAACAGGAGCTTCAACCGTTTTGTGGCATATGAGAAATTCCCTAAGCCCCGGACCTGTCGATTTTGGTCAAAAATGAAAATTTCAAAAGTGCCCCAATTTCTGCTTTAAACTTTAGGTACTATCCCAAAATGTATCACTGAGGTGACAGAAGTTGATTTCGGAGCATCATTTTTGAACAGGAGCTTCAACCATTTTGTGGCATATGAGAAATTCCCTAAGCCCCGGACCTGTCGATTTTGGTCAAAAATGAAAATTTCAAAAGTGCCCCAATTTCTACTTTAAACTTTAGGTACTATCCCAAAATGTATCACTGAGGTGACAGAAGTTGATTTCGGAGCATCATTTTTGAACAGGAGCTTCAACCGTTTTGTGGCATATGAGAAATTCCCTAAGCCCCGGACCTGTCGATTTTGGTCAAAAATGAAAATTTCAAAAGTGCCCCAATTTCTACTTTAAACTTTAGGTACTATCCCAAAATGAATCACTGAGGTGACAGAAGTTGATTTCGGAGCATCATTTTTGAACAGGAGCTTCAACCGTTTTGTGTCATATGAGAAATTCCCTAAGCCCCGGACCTGTCGATTTTGGTCAAAAATGAAAATTTCAAAAGTGCCCCAATTTCTGCTTTAAACTTTAGGTACTATCCCAAAATGTATCACTGAGGTGACAGAAGTTGATTTCGGAGCATCATTTTTGAACAGGAGCTTCAACCGTTTTGTGGCATATGAGAAATTCCCTAAGCCCCGGACCTGTCGATTTTGGTCAAAAATGAAAATTTCAAAAGTGCCCCAATTTCTGCTTTAAACTTTAGGTACTATCCCAAAATGTATCACTGAGGTGACAGAAGTTGATTTAGGAGCATCATTTTTGAACAGGAGCTTCAACCGTTTTGTGTCATATGAGACATTCCCTAAGCCCCGGACCTGTCGATTTTGGTCAAAAATTAAAATTTCAAAAGTGCCCCAATTTCTGCTTTAAACTTTAGGTACTATCCCAAAATGTATCACTGAGGTGACAGAAGTTGATTTCGGAGCATCATTTTTGAACAGGAGCTTCAACCGTTTTGTGTCATATGAGAAATTCCCTAAGCCCCGGACCTGTCGATTTTGGTCAAAAATGAAAATTTCAAAAGTGCCCCAATTTCTGCTTTAAACTTTAGGTACTATCCCAAAATGTATCACTGAGGTGACAGAAGTTGATTTCGGAGCATCATTTTTGAACAGGAGCTTCAACCGTTTTGTGGCATATGAGAAATTCCCTAAGCCCCGGACCTGTCGATTTTGGTCAAAAATGAAAATTTCAAAAGTGCCCCAATTTCTGCTTTAAACTTTAGGTACTATCCCAAAATGTATCACTGAGGTGACAGAAGTTGATTTCGGAGCATCATTTTTGAACAGGAGCTTCAACCGTTTTGTGTCATATGAGAAATTCCCTAAGCCCCGGACCTGTCGATTTTGGTCAAAAATGAAAATTTCAAAAATGCCCCAATTTCTGCTTTAAACTTTAGGTACTATCCCAAAATGTATCACTGAGGTGACAGAAGTTGATTTCGGAGCATCATTTTTGAACAGGAGCTTCAACCGTTTTGTGGCATATGAGAAATTCCCTAAGCCCCGGACCTGTCGATTTTGGTCAAAAATTAAAATTTCAAAAGTGCCCCAATTTCTGCTTTAAACTTTAGGTACTATCCCAAAATGTATCACTGAGGTGACAGAAGTTGATTTCGGAGCATCATTTTTGAACAGGAGCTTCAACCGTTTTGTGGCATATGAGAAATTCCCTAAGCCCCGGACCTGACGATTTTGGTCAAAAATGAAAATTTCAAAAGTGCCCCAATTTCTGCTTTAAACTTTAGGTACTATCCCAAAATGTATCACTGAGGTGACAGAAGTTGATTTCGGAGCATCATTTTTGAACAGGAGCTTCAACCGTTTTGTGGCATATGAGAAATTCCCTAAGCCCCGGACCTGTCGATTTTGGTCAAAAATGAAAATTTCAAAAGTGCCCCAATTTCTGCTTTAAACTTTAGGTACTATCCCAAAATGTATCACTGAGGTGACAGAAGTTGATTTCGGAGCATCATTTTTGAACAGGAGCTTCAACCGTTTTGTGGCATATGAGAAATTCCCTAAGCCCCGGACCTGTCGATTTTGGTCAAAAATGAAAATTTCAAAAGTGCCCCAATTTCTGCTTTAAACTTTAGGTACTATCCCAAAATGTATCACTGAGGTGACAGAAGTTGATTTCGGAGCATCATTTTTGAACAGGAGCTTCAACCGTTTTGTGGCATATGAGAAATTCCCTAAGCCCCGGACCTGTCGATTTTGGTCAAAAATGAAAATTTCAAAAGTGCCCCAATTTCTACTTTAAACTTTAGGTACTATCCCAAAATGTATCACTGAGGTGACAGAAGTTGATTTCGGAGCATCATTTTTGAACAGGAGCTTCAACCGTTTTGTGGCATATGAGAAATTCCCTAAGCCCCGGACCTGTTGATTTTGGTCAAAAATGAAAATTTCAAAAGTGCCCCAGTTTCTGCTTTAAACTTTAGGTACTATCCCAAAATGTATCACTGAGGTGACAGAAGTTGATTTCGGAGCATCATTTTTGAACAGGAGCTTCAACCGTTTTGTGTCATATGAGAAATTCCCTAAGCCCCGGACCTGTCGATTTTGGTCAAAAATGAAAATTTCAAAAGTGCCCCAATTTCTGCTTTAAACTTTAGGTACTATCCCAAAATGTATCACTGAGGTGACAGAAGTTGATTTCGGAGCATCATTTTTGAACAGGAGCTTCAACCGTTTTGTGGCATATGAGAAATTCCCTAAGCCCCGGACCTGTCGATTTTGGTCAAAAATGAAAATTTCAAAAGTGCCCCAATTTCTGCTTTAAACTTTAGATACTATCCCAAAATGTATCACTGAGGTGACAGAAGTTGATTTCGGAGCATCATTTTTGAACAGGAGCTTCAACCGTTTTGTGGCATATGAGAAATTCCCTAAGCCACGGACCTGTCGATTTTGGTCAAAAATGAAAATTTCAAAAGTGCCCCAATTTCTGCTTTAAACTTTAGGTACTATCCCAAAATATATCACTGAGGTGACAGAAGTTGATTTCGGAGCATCATTTTTGAACAGGAGCTTCAACCGTTTTGTGGCATATGAGAAATTCCCTAAGCCCCGGACCTGTCGATTTTGGTCAAAAATGAAAATTTCAAAAGTGCCCCAATTTCTGCTTTAAACTTTAGGTACTGTCCCAAAATGTATCACTGAGGTGACAGAAGTTGATTTCGGAGCATCATTTTTGAACAGGAGCTTCAACCGTTTTGTGGCATATGAGAAATTCCCTAAGCCCCGGACCTGTCGATTTTGGTCAAAAATGAAAATTTCTAAAGTGCCCCAATTTCTGCTTTAAACTTTAGGTACTATCCCAAAATGTATCACTGAGGTGACAGAAGTTGATTTCGGAGCATCATTTTTGAACAGGAGCTTCAACCGTTTTGTGGCATATGAGAAATTCCCTAAGCCCCGGACCTGTCGATTTTGGTCAAAAATGAAAATTTCTAAAGTGCCCCAATTTCTGCTTTAAACTTTAGGTACTATCCCAAAATGTATCACTGAGGTGACAGAAGTTGATTTCGGAGCATCATTTTTGAACAGGAGCTTCAACCGTTTTGTGGCATATGAGAAATTCCCTAAGCCCCGGACCTGTCGATTTTGGTCAAAAATGAAAATTTCAAAAGTGCCCCAATTTCTGCTTTAAACTTTAGGTACTATCCCAAAATGTATCACTGAGGTGACAGAAGTTGATTTCGGAGCATCATTTTTGAACAGGAGCTTCAACCGTTTTGTGGCATATGAGAAATTCCCTAAGCCCCGGACCTGTCGATTTTGGTCAAAAATGAAAATTTCAAAAGTGCCCCAATTTCTGCTTTAAACTTTAGGTACTATCCCAAAATGTATCACTGAGGTGACAGAAGTTGATTTCGGAGCATCATTTTTGAACAGGAGCTTCAACCGTTTTGTGTCATATGAGAAATTCCCTAAGCCCCGGACCTGTCGATTTTGGTCAAAAATGAAAATTTCAAAAGTGCCCCAATTTCTGCTTTAAACTTTAGGTACTATCCCAAAATGTATCACTGAGGTGACAGAAGTTGATTTCGGAGCATCATTTTTGAACAGGAGCTTCAACCGTTTTGTGGCATATGAGAAATTCCCTAAGCCCCGGACCTGTCGATTTTGGTCAAAAATGAAAATTTCAAAAGTGCCCCAATTTCTGCTTTAAACTTTAGGTACTATCCCAAAATGTATCACTGAGGTGACAGAAGTTGATTTCGGAGCATCATTTTTGAACAGGAGATTCAACCGTTTTGTGGTATATGAGAAATTCCCTAAGCCCCGGACCTGTCGATTTTGGTCAAAAATGAAAATTTCAAAAGTGCCCCAATTTCTGCTTTAAACTTTAGGTACTATCCCAAAATGTATCACTGAGGTGACAGAAGTTGATTTCGGAGCATCATTTTTGAACAGGAGCTTCAACCGTTTTGTGGCATATGAGAAATTCCCTAAGCCCCGGACCTGTCGATTTTGGTCAAAAATGAAAATTTCAAAAGTGCCCCAATTTCTGCTTTAAACTTTAGGTACTATCCCAAAATGTATCACTGAGGTGACAGAAGTTGATTTCGGAGCATCATTTTTGAACAGGAGCTTCAACCGTTTTGTGGCATATGAGAAATTCCCTAAGCCCCGGACCGGTCGATTTTGGTCAAAAATGAAAATTTCAAAAGTGCCCCAATTTCTGCTTTAAACTTTAGGTACTATCCCAAAATGTATCACTGAGGTGACAGAAGTTGATTTCGGAGCATCATTTTTGAACAGGAGCTTCAACCGTTTTGTGGCATATGAGAAATTCCCTAAGCCCCGGACCTGTTGATTTTGGTCAAAAATGAAAATTTCAAAAGTGCCCCAGTTTCTGCTTTAAACTTTAGGTACTATCCCAAAATGTATCACTGAGGTGACAGAAGTTGATTTCGGAGCATCATTTTTGAACAGGAGCTTCAACCGTTTTGTGGCATATGAGAAATTCCCTAAGCCCCGGATCTGTCGATTTTTGTCAAAAATAAAAATTTCAAAAGTGCCCCAGTTTCTGCTTTAAACTTTAGGTACTATCCCAAAATGTATCACTGAGGTGACAGAAGTTGATTTCGGAGCATCATTTTTGAACAGGAGCTTCAACCGTTTTGTGGCATATGAGAAATTCCCTAAGCCCCGGACCTGTCGATTTTGGTCAAAAATGAAAATTTCAAAAGTGCCCCAATTTCTGCTTTAAACTTTAGGTACTATCCCAAAATGTATCACTGAGGTGACAGAAGTTGATTTCGGAGCATCATTTTTGAACAGGAGATTCAACCGTTTTGTGGTATATGAGAAATTCCCTAAGCCCCGGACCTGTCGATTTTGGTCAAAAATGAAAATTTCAAAAGTGCCCCAATTTCTGCTTTAAACTTTAGGTACTATCCCAAAATGTATCACTGAGGTGACAGAAGTTGATTTCGGAGCATCATTTTTGAACAGGAGCTTCAACCGTTTTGTGGCATATGAGAAATTCCCTAAGCCCCGGACCTGTCGATTTTGGTCAAAAATGAAAATTTCAAAAGTGCCCCAATTTCTGCTTTAAACTTTAGGTACTATCCCAAAATGTATCACTGAGGTGACAGAAGTTGATTTCGGAGCATCATTTTTGAACAGGAGCTTCAACCGTTTTGTGGCATATGAGAAATTCCCTAAGCCCCGGACCGGTCGATTTTGGTCAAAAATGAAAATTTCAAAAGTGCCCCAATTTCTGCTTTAAACTTTAGGTACTATCCCAAAATGTATCACTGAGGTGACAGAAGTTGATTTCGGAGCATCATTTTTGAACAGGAGCTTCAACCGTTTTGTGGCATATGAGAAATTCCCTAAGCCCCGGACCTGTTGATTTTGGTCAAAAATGAAAATTTCAAAAGTGCCCCAGTTTCTGCTTTAAACTTTAGGTACTATCCCAAAATGTATCACTGAGGTGACAGAAGTTGATTTCGGAGCATCATTTTTGAACAGGAGCTTCAACCGTTTTGTGGCATATGAGAAATTCCCTAAGCCCCGGATCTGTCGATTTTTGTCAAAAATAAAAATTTCAAAAGTGCCCCAGTTTCTGCTTTAAACTTTAGGTACTATCCCAAAATGTATCACTGAGGTGACAGAAGTTGATTTCGGAGCATCATTTTTGAACAGGAGCTTCAACCGTTTTGTGGCATATGAGAAATTCCCTAAGCCCCGGACCTGTCGATTTTGGTCAAAAATGAAAATTTCAAAAGTGCCCCAATTTCTGCTTTAAACTTTAGGTACTATCCCAAAATGTATCACTGAGGTGACAGAAGTTGATTTCGGAACATCATTTTTGAACAGGAGCTTCAACCGTTTTGTGTCATATGAGAAATTCCCTAAGCCCCGGACCTGTCGATTTTGGTCTAAAATGAAAATTTCAAAAGTGCCCCAATTTCTGCTTTAAACTTTAGGTACTATCCCAAAATGTATCACTGAGGTGACAGAAGTTGATTTCGGAGCATCATTTTTGAACAGGAGCTTCAACCGTTTTGTGGCATATGAGAAATTCCCTAAGCCCCGGACCTGTCGATTTTTGTCAAAAATAAAAATTTCAAAAGTGCCCCAGTTTCTGCTTTAAACTTTAGGTACTATCCCAAAATGTATCACTGAGGTGACAGAAGTTGATTTCGGAGCATCGTTTTTGAACAGGAGCTTCAACCGTTTTGTGGCATATGAGAAATTCCCTAAGCCCCGGACCTGTCGATTTTGGTCAAAAATGAAAATTTCAAAAGTGCCCCAATTTCTGCTTTAAACTTTAGGTACTATCCCAAAATGTATCACTGAGGTGACAGAAGTTGATTTCGGAGCATCATTTTTGAACAGGAGCTTCAACCGTTTTGTGTCATATGAGAAATTCCCTAAGCCCCGGACCTGTCGATTTTGGTCTAAAATGAAAATTTCAAAAGTGCCCCAATTTCTGCTTTAAACTTTAGGTACTATCCCAAAATGTATCACTGAGGTGACAGAAGTTGATTTCGGAGCATCATTTTTGAACAGGAGCTTCAACCGTTTTGTGGCATATGAGAAATTCCCTAAGCCCCGGACCTGTCGATTTTGGTCAAAAATGAAAATTTCAAAAGTGCCCCAATTTCTGCTTTAAACTTTAGGTACTATCCCAAAATGTATCACTGAGGTGACAGAAGTTGATTTCGGAGCATCATTTTTGAACAGGAGCTTCAACCGTTTTGTGGCATATGAGAAATTCCCTAAGCCACGGACCTGTCGATTTTGGTCAAAAATGAAAATTTCAAAAGTGCCCCAATTTCTGCTTTAAACTTTAGGTACTATCCCAAAATATATCACTGAGGTGACAGAAGTTGATTTCGGAGCATCATTTTTGAACAGGAGATTCAACCGTTTTGTGGCATATGAGAAATTCCCTAAGCCCCGGACCTGTCGATTTTGGTCAAAAATGAAAATTTCAAAAGTGCCCCAATTTCTGCTTTAAACTTTAGGTACTATCCCAAAATGTATCACTGAGGTGACAGAAGTTGATTTCGGAGCATCATTTTTGAACAGGAGCTTCAACTGTTTTGTGGCATATGAGAAATTCCCTAAGCCCCAGACCTGTCGATTTTGGTCATAAATGAAAATTTCAAAAGTGCCCCAATTTCTGCTTTAAACTTTAGGTACTATCCCAAAATGTATCACTGAGGTGACAGTAGTTGATTTCGGAGCATCATTTTTGAACAGGAGCTTCAACCGTTTTGTGGCATATGAGAAATTCCCTAAGCCCCGGACCTGTCGATTTTGGTCAAAAATGAAAATTTCAAAAGTGCCCCAATTTCTGCTTTAAACTTTAGGTACTATCCCAAAATGTATCACTGAGGTGACAGAAGTTGATTTCGGAGCATCATTTTTGAACAGGAGCTTCAACCGTTTTGTGGCATATGAGAAATTCCCTAAGCCCCGGACCTGTCGATTTTGGTCAAAAATGAAAATTTCAAAAGTGCCCCAATTTCTGCTTTAAACTTTAGGTACTATCCCAAAATGTATCACTGAGGTGACAGAAGTTGATTTCGGAGCATCATTTTTGAACAGGAGCTTCAACCGTTTTGTGGCATATGAGAAATTCCCTAAGCCCCGGACCTGTCGATTTTGGTCAAAAATGAAAATTTCAAAAGTGCCCCAATTTCTGCTTTAAACTTTAGGTACTATCCCAAAATGTATCACTGAGGTAACAGAAGTTGATTTCGGAGCATCATTTTTGAACAGGAGCTTCAACCGTTTTGTGGCATATGAGAAATTCCCTAAGCCCCGGACCTGTCGATTTTGGTCAAAAATGAAAATTTCAAAAGTGCCCCAATTTCTGCTTTAAACTTTAGGTACTATCCCAAAATGTATCACTGAGGTGACAGAAGTTGATTTCGGAGCATCATTTTTGAACAGGAGCTTCAACCGTTTTGTGGCATATGAGAAATTCCCTAAGCCCCGGACCTGTCGATTTTGGTCAAAAATGAAAATTTCAAAAGTGCCCCAGTTTCTGCTTTAAACTTTAGGTACTGTCCCAAAATGTATCACTGAGGTGACAGAAGTTGATTTCGGAGCATCATTTTTGAACAGGAGCTTCAACCGTTTTGTGGCATATGAGAAATTCCCTAAGCCCCGGACCTGTCGATTTTGGTCAAAAATGAAAATTTCTAAAGTGCCCCAATTTCTGCTTTAAACTTTAGGTACTATCCCAAAATGTATCACTGAGGTGACAGAAGTTGATTTCGGAGCATCATTTTTGAACAGGAGCTTCAACCGTTTTGTGGCATATGAGAAATTCCCTAAGCCACGGACCTGTCGATTTTGGTCAAAAATGAAAATTTCAAAAGTGCCCCAATTTCTGCTTTAAACTTTAGATACTATCCCAAAATATATCACTGAGGTGACAGAAGTTGATTTCGGAGCATCATTTTTGAACAGGAGATTCAACCGTTTTGTGGCATATGAGAAATTCCCTAAGCCCCGGACCTGTCGATTTTGGTCAAAAATTAAAATTTCAAAAGTGCCCCAATTTCTGCTTTAAACTTTAGGTACTATCCCAAAATGTATCACTGAGGTGACAGTAGTTGATTTCGGAGCATCATTTTTGAACAGGAGCTTCAACCGATTTGTGGCATATGAGAAATTCCCTAAGCCCCGGACCTGTCGATTTTGGTCAAAAATGAAAATTTCAAAAGTGCCCCAATTTCTGCTTTAAACTTTAGGTACTATCCCAAAATGTATCACTGAGGTGACAGAAGTTGATTTCGGAGCATCATTTTTGAACAGGAGCTTCAACCGTTTTGTGGCATATGAGAAATTCCCTAAGCCCCGGACCTGTCGATTTTGGTCAAAAATTAAAATTTCAAAAGTGCCCCAATTTCTGCTTTAAACTTTAGGTACTATCCCAAAATGTATCACTGAGGTGACAGAAGTTGATTTCGGAGCATCATTTTTGAACAGGAGCTTCAACCGTTTTGTGGCATATGAGAAATTCCCTAAGCCCCGGACCTGTCGATTTTGGTCAAAAATGAAAATTTCAAAAGTGCCCCAATTTCTGCTTTAAACTTTAGGTACTATCCCAAAATGTATCACTGAGGTAACAGAAGTTGATTTCGGAGCATCATTTTTGAACAGGAGCTTCAACCGTTTTGTGGCATATGAGAAATTCCCTAAGCCCCGGACCTGTCGATTTTGGTCAAAAATGAAAATTTCAAAAGTGCCCCAATTTCTGCTTTAAACTTTAGGTACTATCCCAAAATGTATCACTGAGGTGACAGAAGTTGATTTCGGAGCATCATTTTTGAACAGGAGCTTCAACCGTTTTGTGGCATATGAGAAATTCCCTAAGCCCCGGACCTGTCGATTTTGGTCAAAAATTAAAATTTCAAAAGTGCCCCAATTTCTGCTTTAAACTTTAGGTACTATCCCAAAATGTATCACTGAGGTGACAGAAGTTGATTTCGGAGCATCATTTTTGAACAGGAGCTTCAACCGTTTTGTGGCATATGAGAAATTCCCTAAGCCCCGGACCTGTCGATTTTGGTCAAAAATGAAAATTTCAAAAGTGCCCCAATTTCTGCTTTAAACTTTAGGTACTATCCCAAAATGTATCACTGAGGTGACAGAAGTTGATTTCGGAGCATCATTTTTGAACAGGAGCTTCAACCGTTTTGTGGCATATGAGAAATTCCCTAAGCCCCGGACCTGTCGATTTTGGTCAAAAATGAAAATATCAAAAGTGCCCCAATTTCTGCTTTAAACTTTAGGTACTGTCCCAAAATGTATCACTGAGGTGACAAAAGTTGATTTCGGAGCATCATTTTTGAACAGGAGCTTCAACCGTTTTGTGGCATATGAGAAATTCCCTAAGCCCCGGACCTGTCGATTTTGGTCAAAAATGAAAATTTCTAAAGTGCCCCAATTTCTGCTTTAAACTTTAGGTACTATCCCAAAATGTATCACTGAGGTGACAGAAGTTGATTTCGGAGCATCATTTTTGAACAGGAGCTTCAACCGTTTTGTGGCATATGAGAAATTCCCTAAGCCACGGACCTGTCGATTTTGGTCAAAAATGAAAATTTCAAAAGTGCCCCAATTTCTGCTTTAAACTTTAGATACTATCCCAAAATATATCACTGAGGTGACAGAAGTTGATTTCGGAGCATCATTTTTGAACAGGAGATTCAACCGTTTTGTGGCATATGAGAAATTCCCTAAGCCCCGGACCTGTCGATTTTGGTCAAAAATTAAAATTTCAAAAGTGCCCCAATTTCTGCTTTAAACTTTAGGTACTATCCCAAAATGTATCACTGAGGTGACAGAAGTTGATTTCAGAGCATCATTTTTGAACAGGAGCTTCAACCGTTTTGTGGCATATGAGAAATTCCCTAAGCCCCGGACCTGTCGATTTTGGTCAAAAATGAAAATTTCAAAAGTGCCCCAATTTCTGCTTTAAACTTTAGGTACTATCCCAAAATGTATCACTGAGGTGACAGTAGTTGATTTCGGAGCATCATTTTTGAACAGGAGCTTCAACCGATTTGTGGCATATGAGAAATTCCCTAAGCCCCGGACCTGTCGATTTTGGTCAAAAATGAAAATTTCAAAAGTGCCCCAATTTCTGCTTTAAACTTTAGGTACTATCCCAAAATGTATCACTGAGGTGACAGAAGTTGATTTCAGAGCATCATTTTTGAACAGGAGCTTCAACCGTTTTGTGGCATATGAGAAATTCCCTAAGCCCCGGACCTGTCGATTTTGGTCAAAAATGAAAATTTCAAAAGTGCCCCAATTTCTGCTTTAAACTTTAGGTACTATCCCAAAATGTATCACTGAGGTGACAGAAGTTGATTTCGGAGCATCATTTTTGAACAGGAGCTTCAACCGTTTTGTGGCATATGAGAAATTCCCTAAGCCCCGGACCTGTCGATTTTGGTCAAAAATGAAAATTTCAAAAGTGCCCCAATTTCTGCTTTAAACTTTAGGTACTATCCCAAAATGTATCACTGAGGTAACAGAAGTTGATTTCGGAGCATCATTTTTGAACAGGAGCTTCAACCGTTTTGTGGCATATGAGAAATTCCCTAAGCCCCGGACCTGTCGATTTTGGTCAAAAATGAAAATTTCAAAAGTGCCCCAATTTCTGCTTTAAACTTTAGGTACTATCCCAAAATGTATCACTGAGGTGACAGAAGTTGATTTCGGAGCATCATTTTTGAACAGGAGCTTCAACCGTTTTGTGGCATATGAGAAATTCCCTAAGCCCCGGACCTGTTGATTTTGGTCAAAAATGAAAATTTCAAAAGTGCCCCAGTTTCTGCTTTAAACTTTAGGTACTATCCCAAAATGTATCACTGAGGTGACAGAAGTTGATTTCGGAGCATCATTTTTGAACAGGAGCTTCAACCGTTTTGTGGCATATGAGAAATTCCCTAAGCCCCGGACCTGTCGATTTTTGTCAAAAATAAAAATTTCAAAAGTGCCCCAGTTTCTGCTTTAAACTTTAGGTACTATCCCAAAATGTATCACTGAGGTGACAGAAGTTGATTTCGGAGCATCATTTTTGAACAGGAGCTTCAACCGTTTTGTGGCATATGAGAAATTCCCTAAGCCCCGGACCTGTCGATTTTGGTCAAAAATGAAAATTTCAAAAGTGCCCCAATTTCTGCTTTAAACTTTAGGTACTATCCCAAAATGTATCACTGAGGTGACAGAAGTTGATTTCGGAGCATCATTTTTGAACAGGAGCTTCAACCGTTTTGTGTCATATGAGAAATTCCCTAAGCCCCGGACCTGTCGATTTTGGTCAAAAATGAAAATTTCAAAAGTGCCCCAATTTCTGCTTTAAACTTTAGGTACTATCCCAAAATGTATCACTGAGGTGACAGAAGTTGATTTCGGAGCATCATTTTTGAACAGGAGCTTCAACCGTTTTGTGTCATATGAGAAATTCCCTAAGCCCCGGACCTGTCGATTTTGGTCAAAAATGAAAATTTCAAAAGTGCCCCAATTTCTGCTTTAAACTTTAGGTACTATCCCAAAATATATCACTGAGGTGACAGAAGTTGATTTCGGAGCATCATTTTTGAACAGGAGATTCAACCGTTTTGTGGCATATGAGAAATTCCCTAAGCCCCGGACCTGTCGATTTTGGTCAAAAATGAAAATTTCAAAAGTGCCCCAATTTCTGCTTTAAACTTTAGGTACTATCCCAAAATGTATCACTGAGGTGACAGAAGTTGATTTCGGAGCATCATTTTTGAACAGGAGCTTCAACTGTTTTGTGGCATATGAGAAATTCCCTAAGCCCCAGACCTGTCGATTTTGGTCAAAAATGAAAATTTCAAAAGTGCCCCAATTTCTGCTTTAAACTTTAGGTACTATCCCAAAATGTATCACTGAGGTGACAGTAGTTGATTTCGGAGCATCATTTTTGAACAGGAGCTTCAACCGTTTTGTGGCATATGAGAAATTCCCTTAGCCCCGGACCTGTCGATTTTGGTCAAAAATGAAAATTTCAAAAGTGCCCCAATTTCTGCTTTAAACTTTAGGTACTATCCCAAAATGTATCACTGAGGTGACAGAAGTTGATTTCGGAGCATCATTTTTGAACAGGAGCTTCAACCGTTTTGTGGCATATGAGAAATTCCCTAAGCCCCGGACCTGTCGATTTTGGTCAAAAATGAAAATTTCAAAAGTGCCCCAATTTCTGCTTTAAACTTTAGGTACTATCCCAAAATGTATCACTGAGGTGACAGAAGTTGATTTCGGAGCATCATTTTTGAACAGGAGCTTCAACCGTTTTGTGGCATATGAGAAATTCCCTAAGCCCCGGACCTGTCGATTTTGGTCAAAAATGAAAATTTCAAAAGTGCCCCAATTTCTGCTTTAAACTTTAGGTACTGTCCCAAAATGTATCACTGAGGTGACAGAAGTTGATTTCGGAGCATCATTTTTGAACAGGAGCTTCAACCGTTTTGTGGCATATGAGAAATTCCCTAAGCCCCGGACCTGTCGATTTTGGTCAAAAATGAAAATTTCAAAAGTGCCCCAATTTCTGCTTTAAACTTTAGGTACTATCCCAAAATATATCACTGAGGTGACAGAAGTTGATTTCGGAGCATCATTTTTGAACAGGAGATTCAACGGTTTTGTGGCATATGAGAAATTCCCTAAGCCCCGGACCTGTCGATTTTGGTCAAAAATTAAAATTTCAAAAGTGCCCCAATTTCTGCTTTAAACTTTAGGTACTATCCCAAAATGTATCACTGAGGTGACAGTAGTTGATTTCGGAGCATCATTTTTGAACAGGAGCTTCAACCGTTTTGTGGCATATGAGACATTCCCTAAGCCCCGGACCTGTCGATTTTGGTCAAAAATGAAAATTTCAAAAGTGCCCCAATTTCTGCTTTAAACTTTAGGTACTATCCCAAAATGTATCACTGAGGTGACAGAAGTTGATTTCGGAGCATCATTTTTGAACAGGAGCTTCAACCGTTTTGTGGCATATGAGAAATTCCCTAAGCCCCGGACCTGTCGATTTTGGTCAAAAATTAAAATTTCAAAAGTGCCCCAATTTCTGCTTTAAACTTTAGGTACTATCCCAAAATGTATCACTGAGGTGACAGAAGTTGATTTCGGAGCATCATTTTTGAACAGGAGCTTCAACCGTTTTGTGGCATATGAGAAATTCCCTAAGCCACGGACCTGTCGATTTTGGTCTAAAATGAAAATTTCAAAAGTGCCCCAATTTCTGCTTTAAACTTTAGGTACTATCCCAAAATATATCACTGAGGTGACAGAAGTTGATTTCGGAGCATCATTTTTGAACAGGAGATTCAACCGTTTTGTGGCATATGAGAAATTCCCTAAGCCCCGGACCTGTCGATTTTGGTCAAAAATGAAAATTTCAAAAGTGCCCCAATTTCTGCTTTAAACTTTAGGTACTATCCCAAAATGTATCACTGAGGTGACAGAAGTTGATTTCGGAGCATCATTTTTGAACAGGAGCTTCAACCGTTTTGTGGCATATGAGAAATTCCCTAAGCCCCGGAACTGTCGATTTTGGTCAAAAATGAAAATTTCAAAAGTGCCCCAATTTCTGCTTTAAACTTTAGGTACTATCCCAAAATGTATCACTGAGGTGACAGAAGTTGATTTCGGAGCATCATTTTTGAACAGGAGCTTCAACCGTTTTGTGGCATATGAGAAATTCCCTAAGCCCCGGACCTGTCGATTTTGGTCAAAAATGAAAATTTCAAAAGTGCCCCAATTTCTGCTTTAAACTTTAGGTACTATCCCAAAATGTATCACTGAGGTAACAGAAGTTGATTTCGGAGCATCATTTTTGAACAGGAGCTTCAACCGTTTTGTGGCATATGAGAAATTCCCTAAGCCCCGGACCTGTCGATTTTGGTCAAAAATGAAAATTTCAAAAGTGCCCCAATTTCTGCTTTAAACTTTAGGTACTATCCCAAAATGTATCACTGAGGTGACAGAAGTTGATTTCGGAGCATCATTTTTGAACAGGAGCTTCAACCGTTTTGTGGCATATGAGAAATTCCCTAAGCCCCGGACCTGTCGATTTTGGTCAAAAATGAAAATGTCAAAAGTGCCCCAATTTCTGCTTTAAACTTTAGGTACTATCCCAAAATGTATCACTGAGGTGACAGAAGTTGATTTCGGAGCATCATTTTTGAACAGGAGCTTCAACCGTTTTGTGGCATATGAGAAATTCCCTAAGCCCCGGACCTGTCGATTTTGGTCAAAAATGAAAATTTCAAAAGTGCCCCAATTTCTGCTTTAAACTTTAGGTACTATCCCAAAATGTATCACTGAGGTGACAGAAGTTGATTTCGGAGCATCATTTTTGAACAGGAGCTTCAACCGTTTTGTGGCATATGAGAAATTCCCTAAGCCACGGACCTGTCGATTTTGGTCAAAAATGAAAATTTCAAAAGTGCCCCAATTTCTGCTTTAAACTTTAGGTACTATCCCAAAATATATCACTGAGGTGACAGAAGTTGATTTCGGAGCATCATTTTTGAACAGGAGATTCAACCGTTTTGTGGCATATGAGAAATTCCCTAAGCCCCGGACCTGTCGATTTTGGTCAAAAATGAAAATTTCAAAAGTGCCCCAATTTCTGCTTTAAACTTTAGGTACTATCCCAAAATGTATCACTGAGGTGACAGAAGTTGATTTCGGAGCATCATTTTTGAACAGTAGCTTCAACTGTTTTGTGGCATATGAGAAATTCCCTAAGCCCCAGACCTGTCGATTTTGGTCAAAAATGAAAATTTCAAAAGTGCCCCAATTTCTGCTTTAAACTTTAGGTACTATCCCAAAATGTATCACTGAGATGACAGTAGTTGATTTCGGAGCATCATTTTTGAACAGGAGCTTCAACCGTTTTGTGGCATATGAGAAATTCCCTAAGCCCCGGACCTGTCGATTTTGGTCAAAAATGAAAATTTCAAAAGTGCCCCAATTTCTGCTTTAAACTTTAGGTACTATCCCAAAATGTATCACTGAGGTGACAGAAGTTGATTTCGGAGCATCATTTTTGAACAGGAGCTTCAACCGTTTTGTGGCATATGAGAAATTCCCTAAGCCCCGGACCTGTCGATTTTGGTCAAAAATTAAAATTTCAAAAGTGCCCCAATTTCTGCTTTAAACTTTAGGTACTATCCCAAAATGTATCACTGAGGTGACAGAAGTTGATTTCGGAGCATCATTTTTTAACAGGAGCTTCAACCGTTTTGTGGCATATGAGAAATTCCCTAAGCCCCGGACCTGTCGATTTTGGTCAAAAATGAAAATTTCAAAAGTGCCCCAATTTCTGCTTTAAACTTTAGGTACTATCCCAAAATGTATCACTGAGGTAACAGAAGTTGATTTCGGAGCATCATTTTTGAACAGGAGCTTCAACCGTTTTGTGGCATATGAGAAATTCCCTAAGCCCCGGACCTGTCGATTTTGGTCAAAAATGAAAATTTCAAAAGTGCCCCAATTTCTGCTTTAAACTTTAGGTACTATCCCAAAATGTATCACTGAGGTGACAGAAGTTGATTTCGGAGCATCATTTTTGAACAGGAGCTTCAACCGTTTTGTGGCATATGAGAAATTCCCTAAGCCCCGGACCTGTCGATTTTGGTCAAAAATGAAAATTTCAAAAGTGCCCCAATTTCTGCTTTAAACTTTAGGTACTATCCCAAAATGTATCACTGAGGTGACAGAAGTTGATTTCGGAGCATCATTTTTGAACAGGAGCTTCAACCGTTTTGTGGCATATGAGAAATTCCCTAAGCCCCGGACCTGTCGATTTTGGTCAAAAATTAAAATTTCAAAAGTGCCCCAATTTCTGCTTTAAACTTTAGGTACTATCCCAAAATGTATCACTGAGGTGACAGAAGTTGATTTCGGAGCATCATTTTTTAACAGGAGCTTCAACCGTTTTGTGGCATATGAGAAATTCCCTAAGCCCCGGACCTGTCGATTTTGGTCAAAAATGAAAATTTCAAAAGTGCCCCAATTTCTGCTTTAAACTTTAGGTACTATCCCAAAATGTATCACTGAGGTAACAGAAGTTGATTTCGGAGCATCATTTTTGAACAGGAGCTTCAACCGTTTTGTGGCATATGAGAAATTCCCTAAGCCCCGGACCTGTCGATTTTGGTCAAAAATGAAAATTTCAAAAGTGCCCCAATTTCTGCTTTAAACTTTAGGTACTATCCCAAAATGTATCACTGAGGTGACAGAAGTTGATTTCGGAGCATCATTTTTGAACAGGAGCTTCAACCGTTTTGTGGCATATGAGAAATTCCCTAAGCCACGGACCTGTCGATTTTGGTCAAAAATGAAAATTTCAAAAGTGCCCCAATTTCTGCTTTAAACTTTAGGTACTATCCCAAAATATATCACTGAGGTGACAGAAGTTGATTTCGGAGCATCATTTTTGAACAGGAGATTCAACCGTTTTGTGGCATATGAGAAATTCCCTAAGCCCCGGACCTGTCGATTTTGGTCAAAAATTAAAATTTCAAAAGTGCCCCAATTTCTGCTTTAAACTTTAGGTACTATCCCAAAATATATCACTGAGGTGACAGAAGTTGATTTCGGAGCATCATTTTTGAACAGGAGCTTCAACCGTTTTGTGGCATATGAGAAATTCCCTAAGCCCCGGACCTGTCGATTTTGGTCAAAAATGAAAATTTCAAAAGTGCCCCAATTTCTGCTTTAAACTTTAGGTACTATCCCAAAATGTATCACTGAGGTGACAGAAGTTGATTTCGGAGCATCATTTTTGAACAGGAGCTTCAACCGTTTTGTGGCATATGAGAAATTCCCTAAGCCCCGGACCTGTCGATTTTGGTCAAAAATTAAAATTTCAAAAGTGCCCCAATTTCTGCTTTAAACTTTAGGTACTATCCCAAAATGTATCACTGAGGTGACAGAAGTTGATTTCGGAGCATAATTTTTGAACAGGAGCTTCAACCGTTTTGTGGCATATGAGAAATTCCCTAAGCCACGGACCTGTCGATTTTGGTCAAAAATGAAAATTTCAAAAGTGCCCCAATTTCTGCTTTAAACTTTAGGTACTATCCCAAAATGTATCACTGAGGTGACAGTAGTTGATTTCGGAGCATCATTTTTAACAGGAGCTTCAACCGTTTTGTGGCATAGGAGAAATTCCCTAAGCCCCGGACCTGTCGATTTTGGTCAAAAATGAAAATTTCAAAAGTGCCCCAATTTCTGCTTTAAACTTTAGGTACTATCCCAAAATGTATCACTGAGGTGACAGAAGTTGATTTCGGAGCATTATTTTTGAACAGGAGCTTCAACCGTTTTGTGGCATATGAGAAATTCCCTAAGCCCCGGAACTGTCGATTTTGGTCAAAAATGAAAATTTCAAAAGTGCCCCAATTTCTGCTTTAAACTTTAGGTACTATCCCAAAATGTATCACTGAGGTGACAGAAGTTGATTTCGGAGCATCATTTTTGAACAGGAGCTTCAACCGTTTTGTGGCATATGAGAAATTCCCTAAGCCCCGGACCTGTCGATTTTGGTCAAAAATGAAAATTTCAAAAGTGCCCCAATTTCTGCTTTAAACTTTAGGTACTATCCCAAAATGTATCACTGAGGTAACAGAAGTTGATTTCGGAGCATCATTTTTGAACAGGAGCTTCAACCGTTTTGTGGCATATGAGAAATTCCCTAAGCCCCGGACCTGTCGATTTTGGTCAAAAATGAAAATTTCAAAAGTGCCCCAATTTCTGCTTTAAACTTTAGGTACTGTCCCAAAATGTATCACTGAGGTGACAGAAGTTGATTTCGGAGCATCATTTTTGAACAGGAGCTTCAACCGTTTTGTGGCATATGAGAAATTCCCTAAGCCCCAGACCTGTCGATTTTGGTCAAAAATGAAAATTTCTAAAGTGCCCCAATTTCTGCTTTAAACTTTAGGTACTATCCCAAAATGTATCACTGAGGTGACAGAAGTTGATTTCGGAGCATCATTTTTGAACAGGAGCTTCAACCGTTTTGTGGCATATGAGAAATTCCCTAAGCCACGGACCTGTCGATTTTGGTCAAAAATGAAAATTTCAAAAGTGCCCCAATTTCTGCTTTAAACTTTAGGTACTATCCCAAAATATATCACTGAGGTGACAGAAGTTGATTTCGGAGCATCATTTTTGAACAGGAGATTCAACCGTTTTGTGGCATATGAGAAATTCCCTAAGCCCCGGACCTGTCGATTTTGGTCAAAAATTAAAATTTCAAAAGTGCCCCAATTTCTGCTTTAAACTTTAGGTACTATCCCAAAATGTATCACTGAGGTGACAGTAGTTGATTTCGGAGCATCATTTTTGAACAGGAGCTTCAACCGTTTTGTGGCATATGAGAAATTCCCTAAGCCCCGGACCTGTCGATTTTGGTCAAAAATGAACATTTCAAAAGTGCCCCAATTTCTGCTTTAAACTTTAGGTACTATCCCAAAATGTATCACTGAGGTGACAGAAGTTGATTTCGGAGCATCATTTTTGAACAGGAGCTTCAACCGTTTTGTGGCATATGAGAAATTCCCTAAGCCCCGGACCTGTCGATTTTGGTCAAAAATGAAAATTTCAAAAGTGCCCCAATTTCTGCTTTAAACTTTAGGTACTATCCCAAAATGTATCACTGAGGTGACAGAAGTTGATTTCGGAGCATCATTTTTGAACAGGAGCTTCAACCGTTTTGTGGCATATGAGAAATTCCCTAAGCCCCGGACCTGTCGATTTTGGTCAAAAATGAAAATTTCAAAAGTGCCCCAATTTCTGCTTTAAACTTTAGGTACTATCCCAAAATGTATCACTGAGGTGACAGAAGTTGTTTTCGGAGCATCATTTTTGAACAGGAGCTTTAACTGTTTTGTGGCATATGAGAAATTCCCTAAGCCCCAGACCTGTCGATTTTGGTCAAAAATGAAAATTTCAAAAGTGCCCCAATTTCTGCTTTAAACTTTAGGTACTATCCCAAAATGTATCACTGAGGTGACAGAAGTTGATTTCGGAGCATCATTTTTGAACTGGAGCTTCAACCGTTTTGTGGCATATGAGAAATTCCCTAAGCCCCGGACCTGTCGATTTTGGTCAAAAATTAAAATTTCAAAAGTGCCCCAATTTCTGCTTTAAACTTTAGGTACTATCCCAAAATGTATCACTGAGGTGACAGAAGTTGATTTCGGAGCATCATTTTTGAACAGGAGCTTCAACCGTTTTGTGGCATATGAGAAATTCCCTAAGCCACGGACCTGTCGATTTTGGTCAAAAATGAAAATTTCAAAAGTGCCCCAATTTCTGCTTTAAACTTTAGGTACTATCCCAAAATATATCACTGAGGTGACAGAAGTTGATTTCGGAGCATCATTTTTGAACAGGAGATTCAACCGTTTTGTGGCATATGAGAAATTCCCTAAGCCCCGGACCTGTCGATTTTGGTCAAAAATGAAAATTTCAAAAGTGCCCCAATTTCTGCTTTAAACTTTAGGTACTATCCCAAAATGTATCACTGAGGTGACAGAAGTTGTTTTCGGAGCATCATTTTTGAACAGGAGCTTCAACTGTTTTGTGGCATATGAGAAATTCCCTAAGCCCCGGACCTGTCGATTTTGGTCAAAAATGAAAATTTCAAAAGTGCCCCAATTTCTGCTTTAAACTTTAGGTACTATCCCAAAATGTATCACTGAGGTGACAGAAGTTGATTTCGGAGCATCATTTTTGAACAGGAGCTTCAACCGTTTTGTGGCATATGAGAAATACCCTAAGCCACGGACCTGTCGATTTTGGTCAAAAATGAAAATTTCAAAAGTGCCCCAATTTCTGCTTTAAACTTTAGGTACTATCCCAAAATATATCACTGAGGTGACAGAAGTTGATTTCGGAGCATCATTTTTGAACAGGAGATTCAACCGTTTTGTGGCATATGAGAAATTCCCTAAGCCCCGGACCTGTCGATTTTGGTCAAAAATGAAAATTTCAAAAGTGCCCCAATTTCTGCTTTAAACTTTAGGTACTATCCCAAAATGTATCACTGAGGTGACAGAAGTTGATTTCGGAGCATCATTTTTGAACAGGAGCTTCAACCGTTTTGTGGCATATGAGAAATTCCCTAAGCCCCGGACCTGTCGATTTTGGTCAAAAATGAAAATTTCAAAAGTGCCCCAATTTCTGCTTTAAACTTTAGGTACTATCCCAAAATATATCACTGAGGTGACAGAAGTTGATTTCGGAGCATCATTTTTGAACAGGAGATTCAACCGTTTTGTGGCATATGAGAAATTCCCTAAGCCCCGGACCTGTCGATTTTGGTCAAAAATTAAAATTTCAAAAGTGCCCCAATTTCTGCTTTAAACTTTAGGTACTATCCCAAAATGTATCACTGAGGTGACAGTAGTTGATTTCGGAGCATCATTTTTGAACAGGAGCTTCAACCGTTTTGTGGCATATGAGAAATTCCCTAAGCCCCGGACCTGTCGATTTTGGTCAAAAATGAACATTTCAAAAGTGCCCCAATTTCTGCTTTAAACTTTAGGTACTATCCCAAAATGTATCACTGAGGTGACAGAAGTTGATTTCGGAGCATCATTTTTGAACAGGAGCTTCAACCGTTTTGTGGCATATGAGAAATTCCCTAAGCCCCGGACCTGTCGATTTTGGTCAAAAATGAAAATTTCAAAAGTGCCCCAATTTCTGCTTTAAACTTTAGGTACTATCCCAAAATGTATCACTGAGGTGACAGAAGTTGATTTCGGAGCATCATTTTTGAACAGGAGCTTCAACCGTTTTGTGGCATATGAGAAATTCCCTAAGCCCCGGACCTGTCGATTTTGGTCAAAAATGAAAATTTCAAAAGTGCCCCAATTTCTGCTTTAAACTTTAGGTACTATCCCAAAATGTATCACTGAGGTGACAGAAGTTGTTTTCGGAGCATCATTTTTGAACAGGAGCTTTAACTGTTTTGTGGCATATGAGAAATTCCCTAAGCCCCAGACCTGTCGATTTTGGTCAAAAATGAAAATTTCAAAAGTGCCCCAATTTCTGCTTTAAACTTTAGGTACTATCCCAAAATGTATCACTGAGGTGACAGAAGTTGATTTCGGAGCATCATTTTTGAACAGGAGCTTCAACCGTTTTGTGGCATATGAGAATTTCATAAACCCTGGACCTGTCGATTTTGGTCAAAAATGAAAATTTCAAAAGTGCCCCAATTTCTGCTTTAAACTTTAGGTACTATCCCAAAATATATCACTGAGGTGACAGAAGTTGATTTCGGAGCATCATTTTTGAACAGGAGATTCAACCGTTTTGTGTCATATGAGAAATTCCCTAAGCCCCGGACCTGTCGATTTTGGTCAAAAATTAAAATTTCAAAAGTGCCCCAATTTCTGCTTTAAACTTTAGGTACTATCCCAAAATGTATCACTGAGGTGACAGAAGTTGTTTTCGGAGCATCATTTTTGAACAGGAGCTTCAACTGTTTTATGGCATATGAGAAATTCCCTAAGCCCCGGACCTGTCGATTTTGGTCAAAAATGAAAATTTCAAAAGTGCCCCAATTTCTGCTTTAAACTTTAGGTACTATCCCAAAATGTATCACTGAGGTGACAGAAGTTGATTTCGGAGCATCATTTTGAACAGGAGCTTCAACCGTTTTGTGGCATATGAGAAATTCCCTAAGCCACGGACCTGTCGATTTTGGTCAAAAATGAAAATTCAAAAGTGCCCCAATTTCTGCTTTAAACTTTAGGTACTATCCCAAAATATATCACTGAGGTGACAGAAGTTGATTTCGGAGCATCATTTTTGAACAGGAGATTCAACCGTTTTGTGGCATATGAGAAATTCCCTAAGCCCCGGACCTGTCGATTTTGGTCAAAAATGAAAATTTCAAAAGTGCCCCAATTTCTGCTTTAAACTTTAGGTACTATCCCAAAATGTATCACTGAGGTGACAGAAGTTGATTTCGGAGCATCATTTTTGAACAGGAGCTTCAACCGTTTTGTGGCATATGAGAAATTCCCTAAGCCCCGGACCTGTCGATTTTGGTCAAAAATGAAAATTTCAAAAGTGCCCCAATTTCTGCTTTAAACTTTAGGTACTATCCCAAAATATATCACTGAGGTGACAGAAGTTGATTTCGGAGCATCATTTTTGAACAGGAGATTCAACCGTTTTGTGGCATATGAGAAATTCCCTAAGCCCCGGACCTGTCGATTTTGGTCAAAAATTAAAATTTCAAAAGTGCCCCAATTTCTGCTTTAAACTTTAGGTACTATCCCAAAATGTATCACTGAGGTGACAGTAGTTGATTTCGGAGCATCATTTTTGAACAGGAGCTTCAACCGTTTTGTGGCATATGAGAAATTCCCTAAGCCCCGGACCTGTCGATTTTGGTCAAAAATGAACATTTCAAAAGTGCCCCAATTTCTGCTTTAAACTTTAGGTACTATCCCAAAATGTATCACTGAGGTGACAGAAGTTGATTTCGGAGCATCATTTTTGAACAGGAGCTTCAACCGTTTTGTGGCATATGAGAAATTCCCTAAGCCCCGGACCTGTCGATTTTGGTCAAAAATGAAAATTTCAAAAGTGCCCCAATTTCTGCTTTAAACTTTAGGTACTATCCCAAAATGTATCACTGAGGTGACAGAAGTTGATTTCGGAGCATCATTTTTGAACAGGAGCTTCAACCGTTTTGTGGCATATGAGAAATTCCCTAAGCCCCGGACCTGTCGATTTTGGTCAAAAATGAAAATTTCAAAAGTGCCCCAATTTCTGCTTTAAACTTTAGGTACTATCCCAAAATGTATCACTGAGGTGACAGAAGTTGTTTTCGGAGCATCATTTTTGAACAGGAGCTTTAACTGTTTTGTGGCATATGAGAAATTCCCTAAGCCCCAGACCTGTCGATTTTGGTCAAAAATGAAAATTTCAAAAGTGCCCCAATTTCTGCTTTAAACTTTAGGTACTATCCCAAAATGTATCACTGAGGTGACAGAAGTTGATTTCGGAGCATCATTTTTGAACAGGAGCTTCAACCGTTTTGTGGCATATGAGAAATTCCCTAAGCCCCGGACCTGTCGATTTTGGTCAAAAATTAAAATTTCAAAAGTGCCCCAATTTCTGCTTTAAACTTTAGGTACTATCCCAAAATGTATCACTGAGGTGACAGAAGTTGATTTCGGAGCATCATTTTTGAACAGGAGCTTCAACCGTTTTGTGGCATATGAGAAATTCCCTAAGCCCCGGACCTGTCGATTTTGGTCAAAAATTAAAATTTCAAAAGTGCCCCAATTTCTGCTTTAAACTTTAGGTACTATCCCAAAATGTATCACTGAGGTGACAGAAGTTGATTTCGGAGCATAATTTTTGAACAGGAGCTTCAACCGTTTTGTGGCATATGAGAAATTCCCTAAGCCACGGACCTGTCGATTTTGGTCAAAATGAAAATTTCAAAAGTGCCCCAATTTCTGCTTTAAACTTTAGGTACTATCCCAAAATGTATCACTGAGGTGACAGTAGTTGATTTCGGAGCATCATTTTTGAACAGGAGCTTCAACCGTTTTGTGGCATAGGAGAAATTCCCTAAGCCCCGGACCTGTCGATTTTGGTCAAAAATGAAAATTTCAAAAGTGCCCCAATTTCTGCTTTAAACTTTAGGTACTATCCCAAAATGTATCACTGAGGTGACAGAAGTTGATTTCGGAGCATTATTTTTGAACAGGAGCTTCAACCGTTTTGTGGCATATGAGAAATTCCCTAAGCCCCGGAACTGTCGATTTTGGTCAAAAATGAAAATTTCAAAAGTGCCCCAATTTCTGCTTTAAACTTTAGGTACTATCCCAAAATGTATCACTGAGGTGACAGAAGTTGATTTCGGAGCATCATTTTTGAACAGGAGCTTCAACCGTTTTGTGGCATATGAGAAATTCCCTAAGCCCCGGACCTGTCGATTTTGGTCAAAAATGAAAATTTCAAAAGTGCCCCAATTTCTGCTTTAAACTTTAGGTACTATCCCAAAATGTATCACTGAGGTAACAGAAGTTGATTTCGGAGCATCATTTTTGAACAGGAGCTTCAACCGTTTTGTGGCATATGAGAAATTCCCTAAGCCCCGGACCTGTCGATTTTGGTCAAAAATGAAAATTTCAAAAGTGCCCCAATTTCTGCTTTAAACTTTAGGTACTGTCCCAAAATGTATCACTGAGGTGACAGAAGTTGATTTCGGAGCATCATTTTTGAACAGGAGCTTCAACCGTTTTGTGGCATATGAGAAATTCCCTAAGCCCCGGACCTGTCGATTTTGGTCAAAAATGAAAATTTCTAAAGTGCCCCAATTTCTGCTTTAAACTTTAGGTACTATCCCAAAATGTATCACTGAGGTGACAGAAGTTGATTTCGGAGCATCATTTTTGAACAGGAGCTTCAACCGTTTTGTGGCATATGAGAAATTCCCTAAGCCACGGACCAGTCGATTTTGGTCAAAAATGAAAATTTCAAAAGTGCCCCAATTTCTGCTTTAAACTTTAGGTACTATCCCAAAATATATCACTGAGGTGACAGAAGTTGATTTCGGAGCATCATTTTTGAACAGGAGATTCAACCGTTTTGTGGCATATGAGAAATTCCCTAAGCCCCGGACCTGTCGATTTTGGTCAAAAATGAAAATTTCAAAAGTGCCCCAATTTCTGCTTTAAACTTTAGGTACTATCCCAAAATGTATCACTGAGGTGACAGAAGTTGATTTCGGAGCATCATTTTTGAACAGGAGCTTCAACCGTTTTGTGGCATATGAGAAATTCCCTAAGCCCCGGACCTGTCGATTTTGGTCAAAAATGAAAATTTCAAAAGTGCCCCAATTTCTGCTTTAAACTTTAGGTACTATCCCAAAATATATCACTGAGGTGACAGAAGTTGATTTCGGAGCATCATTTTTGAACAGGAGATTCAACCGTTTTGTGTGGCATATGAGAAATTCCCTAAGCCCCGGACCTGTCGATTTGGTCAAAAATGAAAATTTCAAAAGTGCCCCAATTTCTGCTTTAAACTTTAGGTACTATCCCAAAATGTATCACTGAGGTGACAGAAGTTGTTTCGGAGCATCATTTTTGAACAGGAGCTTCAACTGTTTTGTGGCATATGAGAAATTCCCTAAGCCCCGGACCTGTCGATTTTGGTCAAAAATGAAAATTTCAAAAGTGCCCCAATTTCTGCTTTAAACTTTAGGTACTATCCCAAAATGTATCACTGAGGTGACAGAAGTTGATTTCGGAGCATCATTTTTGAACAGGAGCTTCAACCGTTTTGTGGCATATGAGAAATACCCTAAGCCACGGACCTGTCGATTTTGGTCAAAAATGAAAATTTCAAAAGTGCCCCAATTTCTGCTTTAAACTTTAGGTACTATCCCAAAATATATCACTGAGGTGACAGAAGTTGATTTCGGAGCATCATTTTTGAACAGGAGATTCAACCGTTTTGTGGCATATGAGAAATTCCCTAAGCCCCGGACCTGTCGATTTTGGTCAAAAATGAAAATTTCAAAAGTGCCCCAATTTCTGCTTTAAACTTTAGGTACTATCCCAAAATGTATCACTGAGGTGACAGAAGTTGATTTCGGAGCATCATTTTTGAACAGGAGCTTCAACCGTTTTGTGGCATATGAGAAATTCCCTAAGCCCCGGACCTGTCGATTTTGGTCAAAAATGAAAATTTCAAAAGTGCCCCAATTTCTGCTTTAAACTTTAGGTACTATCCCAAAATATATCACTGAGGTGACAGAAGTTGATTTCGGAGCATCATTTTGAACAGGAGATTCAACCGTTTTGTGGCATATGAGAAATTCCCTAAGCCCCGGACCTGTCGATTTTGGTCAAAAATTAAAATTTCAAAAGTGCCCCAATTTCTGCTTTAAACTTTAGGTACTATCCCAAAATGTATCACTGAGGTGACAGTAGTTGATTTCGGAGCATCATTTTTGAACAGGAGCTTCAACCGTTTTGTGGCATATGAGAAATTCCCTAAGCCCCGGACCTGTCGATTTTGGTCAAAAATGAACATTTCAAAAGTGCCCCAATTTCTGCTTTAAACTTTAGGTACTATCCCAAAATGTATCACTGAGGTGACAGAAGTTGATTTCGGAGCATCATTTTTGAACAGGAGCTTCAACCGTTTTGTGGCATATGAGAAATTCCCTAAGCCCCGGACCTGTCGATTTTGGTCAAAAATGAAAATTTCAAAGTGCCCCAATTTCTGCTTTAAACTTTAGGTACTATCCCAAAATGTATCACTGAGGTGACAGAAGTTGATTTCGGAGCATCATTTTTGAACAGGAGCTTCAACCGTTTTGTGGCATATGAGAAATTCCCTAAGCCCCGGACCTGTCGATTTTGGTCAAAAATGAAAATTTCAAAAGTGCCCCCAATTTCTGCTTTAAACTTTAGGTACTATCCCAAAAATGTATCACTGAGGTGACAGAAGTTGTTTTCGGAGCATCATTTTTGAACAGGAGCTTTAACTGTTTTGTGGCATATGAGAAATTCCCTAAGCCCCAGACCTGTCGATTTTGGTCAAAAATGAAAATTTCAAAAAGTGCCCCAATTTCTGCTTTAAACTTTAGGTACTATCCCAAAATGTATCACTGAGGTGACAGAAGTTGATTTCGGAGCATCATTTTTGAACAGGAGCTTCAACCGTTTTGTGGCATATGAGAATTTCATAAACCCTGGACCTGTCGATTTTGGTCAAAAATGAAAATTTCAAAAGTGCCCCAATTTCTGCTTTAAACTTTAGGTACTATCCCAAAATATATCACTGAGGTGACAGAAGTTGATTTCGGAGCATCATTTTTGAACAGGAGATTCAACCGTTTTGTGTCATATGAGAAATTCCCTAAGCCCCGGACCTGTCGATTTTGGTCAAAAATTAAAATTTCAAAAGTGCCCCAATTTCTGCTTTAAACTTTAGGTACTATCCCAAAATGTATCACTGAGGTGACAGAAGTTGTTTTCGGAGCATCATTTTTGAACAGGAGCTTCAACTGTTTTATGGCATATGAGAAATTCCCTAAGCCCCGGACCTGTCGATTTTGGTCAAAAATGAAAATTTCAAAAGTGCCCCAATTTCTGCTTTAAACTTTAGGTACTATCCCAAAATGTATCACTGAGGTGACAGAAGTTGATTTCGGAGCATCATTTTTGAACAGGAGCTTCAACCGTTTTGTGGCATATGAGAAATTCCCTAAGCCACGGACCTGTCGATTTTGGTCAAAAATGAAAATTTCAAAAGTGCCCCAATTTCTGCTTTAAACTTTAGGTACTATCCCAAAATATATCACTGAGGTGACAGAAGTTGATTTCGGAGCATCATTTTTGAACAGGAGATTCAACCGTTTTGTGGCATATGAGAAATTCCCTAAGCCCCGGACCTGTCGATTTTGGTCAAAAATGAAAATTTCAAAAGTGCCCCAATTTCTGCTTTAAACA
>NW_026969493.1:0-38350 GCF_028390025.1 Pseudophryne corroboree
AAGGGGATCTGTGAGCATCACAGTGACGTCACAAAGCTAGGGACATGATTGGGGAGGTGAGGGTTTCTGGGAGTATCACAGTGACGTTACTTATATCTATAGTAATAATACAGGGACAAGACTGGGGAGGTGATGGGATCTGGGAGTGTCATAGTGACATCACTTATATCTCTAGTAATAATACAGGGACATGACTAGGGAGGTGAGGGGCTCTGGGAGCGTCACAGTGACATCACTTATATCTATAGTAATAATACAGGGACATGACTGGGGAGGTGATGGGGTCTGAGAGTGTCACAGTGACATCACTTTTATCTATAGTAATAATACAGGGACATGACTAGGGAGGTGAGGGGCTCTGGGAGTATCACAGTGACATTACTTATATCTATAGTAATAATACAGGGACATGACTGGGGAGGTGAGGTTATCTGGTTAGGTGAGGTGGTCTGGGAGTATCACAGTGACATTACTTAAATCTATAGTAATAATACAGAGACATGACTGGGGAGGTGAGGGCATCTGGGAGCGTCACAGTGACATCACATATCTATAGTAATACAGTGACATGATTGGGGAGGTGAGGGGTTCTGGGAGTGTCACAGTGACACCACTTATATCTATAGTAATAATACAGGGACATGACTGGGGAGGTGAGGGCATCTTGGAGCGTCACAGTGATGTCACATATCTATAATAATAATAATAATAATACAGGGGCATGACAGAGTAGGTGTGGGGATCTGGGCGTGTTACAGTGACGTCACATATCTATAGTAATAATACAGAGGCATGATGGGAAGGTGAGGGGATCTGCGAGCGTCACAGTGACATCACTTGTATCTATAGTAATAATACAGGGACGTGACTGGGGAGGTGAGGAGTTATGGAAGTTTATACAATGATATTTGATGTGTCCCCCTATACCCAGGGTTACACGGTAGTGAGGAAGACATCCGGTAAGTTCGAGACACCCAGCAGCTGTCCCCGTGTGTCAGGAAGACTGAGCAGAACCCAGAGCCCCATCACGGTGCCTCCACCTCACTCACTGATACATGAGAGACACAATAACCAGAAGATCCTAGAACTCACCAACAAGATCATTCAGCTGCTGACTGGAGAGGTGACTGCTGGGAATGGGACATTATACAGTAACACCGGGGAACGTGTCTGGGTGATGACTGGAGAGGTGACTGCTGGGAATGGGACATTATACAGTAACACCAGGGGATGTGTCTGGGTGATGACTGGAGAGGTGGCTGCTGGGAATGGGACATTATACAGTAACACCAGGGGATGTGTCTGGGTGATGACTGGAGAGGTGACTGCTGGGAATGGGGTATTATACAGTAACACCAGGGGATGTGTCTGGGTGATGACTGGAGAGGTGGCTGCTGGGAATGGGACATTATACAGTAACACCAGGGGATGTGTCTGGGTGATGACTGGAGAGGTGGCTGCTGGGAATGGGACATTATACAGTAACACCAGGGGATGTGTCTGGGTGATGACTGGAGAGGTGACTGCTGGGAATGGGACATTATACAGTAACACCAGGGGATGTGTCTGGGTGATGACTGGAGAGGTGGCTGCTGGGAATGGGACATTATACAGTAACACCAGGGGATGTGTCTGGGTGATGACTGGAGAGGTGACTGCTGGGAATGGGGCATTATACAGTAACACCAGGGGATGTGTCTGGGTGATGACTGGAGAGGTGGCTGCTGGGAATGGGACATTATACAGTAACACCAGGCGACGTGTCTGGGTGATAACTGGAGAGGTGACTGCTGGGAATGGGACATTATACAGTAACACCAGGGGATGTGTCTGGTTGATGACTGTATCACTGTGTGTGTCAGGTTCCTATAAGGTGTCAGGATATCCCTGTCTATGTCTCCATGCAGGAGCAAGAGTATATAGAGGAACACAGGGGTCTGTACAAGGACGTGATGATGGAGAATCACCGGCCCCTCACATCACTGGGTAAGAGGAGACTGTCATGTATTGTACAAGGGAGAGCAGGTATGGGGGGCCCTATATACACACATCATCTGATAATCACATATATACAATGTACTCAGTCACTTTGTGTCTCCTACAGATGGGCATAGTAACAGAGATACCCCAGAGAGATGTCCCCGTCCTCTGTATTCCCAGGACTGTACAGAGAAGAGTCACAGGACCCCACAGGAGAATCAGGTAGGTGGGATTTAGGGTCTAGACAATATACCAAAGTGACTGTAACTATGTGATCTGTAGAGGAGCTGTGTGTGTCTTATACACTGATATTATACTGTTTACTATCAAATAATGAAATAAGCCTTATTATAAAGTGTTCATTATTGTTGGTATTTAGGGTGAAGATAGGAGTAATGTGACTGATATGAAGGCAGAAGATATAGAGGGAGAAGAAGAGATGTATGTGACTGATATAAAGGCAGAAGATATAGAGGGAGAAGAAGAGACGTATGTGACTGATATGAAGACAGAAGATATAGAGGGAGAAGAAGAGATGTATGTGACTGATATGAAGGCAGAAGATATAGAGGGAGAAGAGACGTACGTGACTGATATGAAGGCAGAAGATATAGAGGGAGAAGAAGAGACGTGTGTGACTGATATGAAGGCAGAAGATATAGAGGGAGAAGAAGAGACGTATGTGAAGGATGATCTGCAGTGTAAGGAGGAGGAAATCCCTACAGATATCAGCACAGGTGAGCAATAAACACTTTATTTTATTTATTTACAGTTCCTTATATAGTG
Source organism: Pseudophryne corroboree (assembly GCF_028390025.1). NCBI lineage: Eukaryota > Metazoa > Chordata > Amphibia > Anura > Myobatrachidae > Pseudophryne > Pseudophryne corroboree. The sequence continues at coordinate 2,767 of NW_026969493.1, forward strand.
CATCAAATTCTGTTGCTCTTTACAATTGGAAACAGTGATAAAATAAAACCAAACGAGTGAAAACAGTGAGATAACAAGAATAGGTAATAACAGAAATTCATAGAGGTAGGACGGCCCTGCTTTCAAGCTTACAATCTATAGGGAAGTAGGCATTGATAGACAAGGATAGGTGTTGACTATTGCAAAAAGGTCCACCAGATTGCAAAAGTCCTTGGTGGGCTGTATGATATGGTTACACAGCAATGTTGGCCTGGTGTTGGGAGGATGGGAAAGTGAAGAAAGTAAAAACATGTGAGGTTATGTGTGGACTCTACAGTGGGGATGTAATTGGAAAGTAAAGTATATGAAGCTATGTGGGCATTTCCAGAATTCGATAAACTCACCTTCAGGAATTGCTTAAAGTTTTGGAGACTAGAGGCGAGTCTTATTGTGCGTGGGAGGGCATTCCACTATTTTATTACAGAATAGAGTCCCATATTCTCCTTCCTTAGTCACTACAGCAATATCTCATTCTACACCCTTTTCTGTCAGTACAAACTAATGAGAGATATGTATCTGACCATTGGAGGAGTCCAGAGCCATCAGCCCCTATTATACTCCTGCTCTCCCATTCGCATCATGTCACTGTATGTTACCAGCCCAGAGATCTGACCAGTCTCCTCACGACACTCTCTGGTGTATCATATACATCAGGGGACATCAGCCCCTATTATACTCCTGCTCTCCCCCTCACATCATGTAATTTTGTGTTACCAGTCCAGAGATCTGACCAGTCTCCTACCCATACACTCTGGTGTATCTCATACATCAGGAGCCATCAGCCCCTATTATACTCCTGCTCCCCCTCACGTCATATCACTGTGTGTTACCAGCCCAGAGATCTGACCAGTCTCCTCCCCACACTCTCTGGTGTATCTCATACATCAGGAGTCATCAGCCCCTATTATACTCCTCCTCTCTCCCTCACATCATGTCACTGTGTGTTACCAGCCCAGAGATCTGACTTGTCTCCTCACCACACTCTCTGGTGTATCTCATACATCAGGGGACATCAGCCCCTATTATACTCCTGCTCTCTCCCTCACATCATGTCACTGTGTGTTACCAGCCCAGAGATCTGACCAGTCTCTTCCCCCATACTCTCTAGTGTATCTCATACATCAGGAGCCATCAGCCTGTATTATAATCCTGCTCTCCCCTCACATCATGTCACTGTGTTACTAGCTCCGAGAACTGACCAGTCTCCTCCCCACACTCTCTAGTGTATCTCATACATCAGTAGCCATCAGTCCCTATTATAGTCCTGCTCTCCCCCTCACATCATGTCACTGTGTGTTACCAGCACAGAGATCTGACTTGTCTCCTCCCCACACTCTCTGGTGTATCTCATACATCAGGGGACCTCAGCCCCTATTATACTCCTGCTCTCCCCCTCACATCATGTCACTGTGTGTTACCAGCCCAGAGATCTGACCAGTCTCCTGCCTACACACTCTGGTGTATCTCATACATCAGGAGCCATCAGCCCCTATTATACTCCTGCTCTCCACCTCACATCATGTCACTGTGTGTTACCAGCCCAGAGATCTGACCAGTCTTCTTCCCACACTCTATGGTGTATGTTATACATCAGGAGCCATCAGCCCCTATTATACTCCTGCTCTCCCCCTCACATCATGTCACTGTGTGTTACCAGCCCAGAGATCTGACTTGTCTCCTCACCACACTCTCTGGTGTATCTCATACATCAGGGGACATCAGCCCCTATTATACTCCTGCTCTCTCCCTCACATCATGTCACTGTGTGTTACCAGCCCAGAGATCTGACCAGTCTCTTCCCCCATACTCTCTGGTGTATCTCATACATCAGGAGCCATCAGCCTGTATTATAATCCTGCTCTCCCCTCACATCATGTCACTGTGTGTTACCAGCACAGAGATCTGACTTGTCTCCTCCCCACACTCTCTGGTGTATCTCATACATCAGGGGACCTCAGCCCCTATTATACTCCTGCTCTCCCCCTCACATCATGTCACTGTGTGTTACCAGCCCAGAGATCTGACCAGTCTCCTGCCTACACACTCTGGTGTATCTCATACATCAGGAGCCATCAGCCCCTATTATACTCCTGCTCTCCCCCTCACATCATGTCACTGTGTGTTACCAGCCCAGAGATCTGACCAGTCTCCTTCCCACACACTCTGGTGTATCTCATACATCAGGAGCCATCAGCCCCTATTATACTCCTGCTCTACCCCTCACATCATGTCACTGTGTGTTACCAGCCCAGAGATCTGACCAGTCTCTTCCCCCATATTCTCTGGTGTATCTCATACATCAGGAGCCTTCAGTCTGTATTATACTCCTGCTCTCCCCTCACATCATGTCACTGTGTTACTAGCTCAGAGAACTGACCAGTCTCCTCCCCACACTCTCTGGTGTATTTTATACATCAGTAGCCATCAGCTCCTATTATACTCCTGCTCTCCTCCTCACATCATGTCACTGTGTGTTATCAGCCCAGAGATCTGACCAGTCTCCTCCCCACACTCTCTGGTGTATTTTATACATCAGTAGCCATCAGCACCTATTATACTCCTGCTCTCCCCCTCACATCATGTCACTGTGTGTTACCAGCCCAGAAATCTGACTTGTCTCCTCCCCACACTCTCTGGTGTATCTCATACATCAGGAGCCATCAGACCCTATAATACTCCTTCTCTCCCCCTCACATCATGTCACTGTGTGTTACCAGCCCAGAGATCTGACCAGTCTCCTCTCCACACACTCTGGTGTATCTCATACATCAGTAGCCATCAGCCCCTATTATACTCCTGCTCCCCCTCACGTCATATCACTGTGTTTTATCAGCCCAGAGATCTGACCAGTCTCCTCCCAACACCCTTTGGTATATCTCATACATCAGGAGCCATCAGCCCCTATTATACTCCTGCTCTCCCCCTCACATCATGTAATTTTGTGTTACCAGCCCATAGATCTGACCAGTCTCCTCACGACACTCTCTGGTGTATCATATACATCAGGGGACATCAGCCCCTATTATACTCCTGCTCTCCCCCTCACATCATGTAATTTTGTGTTACCAGTCATGAGATTTGACCAGTCTCCTCCCCACACACTCTGGTGTATCTCATACATCAGGAGCCATCAGCCCCTATTATACTCCTGCTCTCCCCCTCACATCATGTCACTGTGTGGTTACCAGCCCAGAGATCTGACCAGTCTCCTCCCCACATTCTCTGGTGTATCATATACATCAGGGGACATCAGCCCCTATTATACTCGTGCTCTCCCCCTCACATCATGTAATTTTGTGTTACCAGTCCAGAGATCTGACCAGTCTCCTCCCCACACTCTCTGGTGTATCTCATACATCAGGAGCCATCAGCCCCTATTATACTCCTGCTCTCCCCCTCACATCATGTCACTGTGTGTTACCAGCCCAGAGATCTGACCAGTCTCCTCCCCGCACTCTCTGGTGTATCTCATACATCAGGAGCCATCAGTCCCTATCATACTCCTGCTCTCCCCCTCACATCATGTCACTGTGTGTTACCAGCCCAGAGATCTGGACAGTTTCCTCCCAACACTCTGTAGTGTATCTCATACATCAGGAACCATCAACTCCTAGTATACTCGTGCTCTCCCCCTCACATCATGTCACTGTGTGTTGTCAGCCCAGAAATCTGACCAGTCTCCACCCCACACTTTCTCATACATCAGAAGACATCTGTTACTATTCTTCTCCTTCTCCTGTTATAGCAGTGAGCAGCACAGTTGGTGTAATGGCAAGCATTACTGAATCACAGAGGTGAGGTTGTGGGTTCAAGTCCCTTACTGCATGGAGTTTGTATTTTCTCCCTGTTCTTTTATGGGTTTCCTCCCACAATCCAAAAATTATACCAGCTGAGCAACTAGTGTATATGTGTTTGCCTATGTGGTAAGGGATATAGACTGTTAGCCCCTGGGACTGAGGTAAGTGGGCGGATATTCTCTGTAAAGTGCTGAGGAATATGTATGTGCTATATATGGATAACTGGTAGCGAATGATCATGCATATCCCTGATCTGATCAGCTCCGGCTGCCAGGTTTGTCTGCTGTCCCTCATGTGGGTGTGACTGACCTCCCCCTGACCTTAGCTGCTGCCCTGATCTTGTGCTTCCCACGCTGTGCACCAGAAATGCGTAATTCCCAGCTCTGCTAACAGTACATTACGCGTATACTGCCCACTGTGTGCGAGCCTGGAGGTAGCAGTATTCCGTCACCTGATGTGAGGGTACGGGGCTCACAGATCATTTCCAGTATTAGATGGAAAGGTGAAATGTTTATGATTAAGGACAAGTTGCACCACAGCATGGCACTCAGTAACAGGAGCAGAGAGTCCAGTAATGTCCCGCGGCTCTGGACAGTCTGCCGTTGATCCAACGTACGTTTCAGCAGGGGTGATGTATAGAGGCAGTGACCAGGATAAGGGGCCGGTGACAGGTCTAAATAATCCCAAAGTTATTTGTCCCACACGGCCTCTTGGCAGAGCATCAACGCTTGTCCACTATAAGAGACAATCACTGACTGCAAAGCTCTCCGGTAGCCATTCCTACCCCCTCTCACCCCCAATAGCGTAATCACTCAGGAGTGTCTGATGCTCCCCTTCCACTCATGACTTAAAATAATAGTCCTAGTAAAGAATAATACATTTTGACATGAATAACTTGATTGCATTTTCATAAACTGAATCTGATAGATATATTGTGTATTGTATATTTGCTTAGTTCTTATAATGTAGTAAGGGGAATGGGTCACCTCAATCTGCTCCCACCTGCTCTGCTCTGCTCCCTTCTGTCCAGTCCCTCCCCCAACTGTGACTGCTGACTTCATCTCTCCTCTCCGTCCCCTCAAAATACAAGACAAAAGTGTAGGAAACAGATACTTATCACCCACCCAAAAGCTCAGACAGATGACAGAGCAGATGTGTGGTTACGTTCTACAAAGATGGGCGACACAAAGATATTACAGAGACACTGGCAGGTACTTTGTGCAGATGAAGATTTAGACAAAGGTGTGGGAGATACAATCTCCAGCTGGAGAAGATCAAGAAATCACTTTTTCAATGGACAACTAGCATATGGACAATTGACAGTTATGAGCTATTCGTTCATTATTTCTCCGGCTGGGTCCACAGGTTATCCACAGGATAACAATGGGATATGATGGAGCGACAGCGGATTGGCACCAAAGATCACAAGCTTTCAGTCCTCCCAGGATGCAATGGGCTCGTCCATATAGCCCCGCCCACTGGCTCAGGCAAATCAGTTTTTTGTTTGGTGCGGCAGGAGCCGGACCATGGTCACAGGGCTGCTGTTCTATGGCAGCCCTAAGCTTTATTATTTTATTTTTAATAGTCTAACTATGTTTTTGAGTGATCTTTCCTAACAGCGTCTTAAACGCATATTGGAAAGAGTCGCTCCAACAACGCTTACCCACGGTTCAAGTGCTGTGTCGACGGGCGTCTGTGTCGGATATACTAGCAGGTCCACCAGAAGTTACCAGGCTGTGGCCGGAGCATGGGGAGAAGGTAAGGCACCGGTTCCACTTAGAAGGGGAATACGGACACCACCGCACTGGTTTGGGAGGAGACTACCAAACAGTAGCTGATGCACCGCCACCACGGATGCTCCAGAGCTAGGCATTAGGGATCATAAAGTGCCAGGAATGGTATGAGGCTGGGATCCCTAGGGTTGATGTCAGCATGGGCAGTCAGACGCTCTCCTGGTCGCCCCTCCCCCCAGTTCATGACCAGTTTCCGTCGGTCTCCCGCCATGAACTGTTGCCTCACTTCCGTCTCAGACGCTACCATGAGGTGTCTCGGTCGCAGCATAGGCCGCTGCGTCTGTGTACACTAAACTCTACCGCGAGGAGACCCAGTCGCAGGACAGGCGTCTGTATGACCGGTGCGCTTGTATGCACAGTGCGTCTATGTCCGCTTAAAGTTCCCGGAGCGACAGTGTACACTAGTATCGTCTGGATCCACTCGGCGTTTGCTAATATATTGATCGATCTTGGAAGTGAGGTGAGTCTCCCTGTATCCCACTCTACTGAGTACAGGTTATACAGCACTACAATTCTTTCTACTTTTGTCAGTATGAATAGTTAAATGTAAGTGCCTATTGCATATGAGTCTTTACATTACTGTGGTTTTCTTCGCATTACGTCTGAATACGTTCGGATCTGTTGTGCTCAAATGACTAATATATAACATGTGACTGACTGCTAGTGTGATTGCTGACTTTATATATGTTTGTCAGTGGTTTCTTCTGAACCTCAATGCTGGTGCATGGGATGGGGTCAGATTGATATCACTTTAATAAGGTAAAGTGATTACAGTCACTAACTGTAGTACACTGTGAAAAGCTGATTATTTATCATGTCTAAGAGCGGCAAAAGTGACGAGGTTACACTGACAGTAACACCAACACTTATAACATGTTTGTCCTGCAAAACGGGATTATCCTCTCAGGATCTGGCACATGATGTGCAAATTGTTTTGATTTTGCAACACTGTTAGCAACACTGATTTTGTACATATTTATACCTCTATGTGAGAGATTGGGACTTTCTTATCAACAATTATTTATAATTCAAGATACCCTAGATATCTATGAATTTGTATGATCACCACAAACTGTCACCTCTGCTTAAATATTTCATCTGTATTACCAGCATATATACTGGCTGACAAATGCGTAGGATATAATCTAATCAGTAATAATGTGTGAATATTAATTGATTTCCTATATATGAAAGTCATTATAATATTATTATTATTATTTTCATGCACTTTGGCATAGGAGAACAAGAGAGGATTCGCTCTAATATTCTGAATACTATTTGAATGAATTAGTTTAAACAAATTTACATTTCTGATTTTTATCAGAGCTTCCTCTCTTCTGAGCACTCTCTCATCTGGCTGATAGCTGTGCTGGCTTGGGTTCTGCCCTTCCCAGCGTACACTTGGTTATCACAACAGAAAGCAGAAGTGTTCCTTCTTCCTTCTGCCTTGATCTTAAGGGGAGTTAGATCAATCAATTCATGATCTTCCCCTATTTAAAACTGGTGAAGGTTCTCCTTTCCAACACTCTCTCATCTGGAAAAGCCTGGGGCCCAGTTATCCAGTGACGCATAGCAGGCAGAGTACAGACAGCAGAAGTGGGTTCTCTCTTCCTTCATAAGTCATCTTCATCATTCAAGGTCGTACTATCCTGAGAGTAGCCCGATCTTCTATCTCGGAAGCTGATAGGATAGACCTGGTTAGTACTTTGAAGGGGGACCACTTAGGAATACCAGGCACTGTGGATATCACTAAGATGATCACTCATATCTTCATGTAAAAACACTGGTGGGGCAGTCCTAATCTGCTCACTCTCTCTCATCTAATCCATATTTCACCTCTTTTTATCTTCTATTTTTATTAATTATTTAATATGTTTGGACCATATAGGTCGATATTTTAACGGAATAAAATAAAAGTTAAGTTTTAGATTATTTATCATCATATCACTTCACCTGATACTGATTAATTATCATCACCATTTTCAATTAAGAGTGCTCCCGAAAAGGTTTTCTTTTGTCTTGTCTCTTTTTATGTAGACAAGTGGGGTTTGCCAGAGATAGATCTCATGGCGTCCCATCTGAACAACAAAGTGCCAGTATACGGGTCAAGAACAAAGGATCCCGGAGCGATCTTTGTGGACCCTCTATCAATCAAATGGGATTTACATCTGGCATATCTGTTTCCTCCGATCATCTTGCTACCCAAGCTGGTGTGGAAAATAAAGCAAGAAAAGGGTGCCATGATTCTAATAGCTCCAGCTTGGCCCAGCGATTGGTATACAGATCTGCAAAGTATGTCAATGGATGCTCCAATTCTGCTCCCTCAACGTCCAGATCTACTGATGCAGTGTCCTTGTTATCACAGGCAGCTGGATCGACTGTCGTTGACGGCGTGGTTCTTGAAACCTCTATCCTGAAGTCAAGAGGATTCTCACAACAGGTAATTCAAACAATGCTCAGAGCAAGGAAACCCTCCTCAGCTCGCATTTATCACCGAATATGGCAGACCTATATTCATTGGTGCAGTAAAGGAAATATAGACCCAAAATCTTTCCAAGTTTCCAGGGTCTTAGATTTCCTTCAAGCAGGAATGGATAAGGGTTTGAAGGTGGCTTCCTTGAGAGTGCAAGTATCAGCATTGACTGTATGGTTCCAAAAGAAAATTGCCAATTTACAGGATGTGCGTACTGTTTTCCAGGGAATGCTGCGCATTCAACTGGCTTTTGTTCCTCCGGCAGTGCCTTGGGACTTAAGTCTAGTTCTCAAAGCCCTTCAAGTTGCTCTGTTTGAACCACTTAATAAAGTGGATCTGAAATTGTTGACTGCTAAAGTTCTCTTTTTTTACTGACTATGACATCAGCTAGAAGAGTGTCAGATTTAGGAGCGCTGTCATGCCGTTCTTCTTTTCTGATTTTTTTATCCAGATAAAACAGTTCTCAGAACTAGGTCTGGGTATCTTCCTAAGTTGGTGTCTATATTCCACCTTCATGAAGAAATTGTAGTCCCGGCTTTTCAGGTATCGGGACTGTCTGCGGGAGAAGCGTCGCTGGACGTAGTCCGGGCGTTAAGGATCTACTTGGATCGTACCAGTGCCTTCAGAAAGACAGATTCTCTCTCCATTCTCTACGGATTTCACAAGAGAGGATGGCCAGCTACTAAACAGACGCTATCAAGATGGCTTCGAATGACGATTTCAGAAGCGTATTCTCAAGATGATCTCCCTGTTACGGCTAATGTCTTGCTCACTCTACTCGTAAGGTAGGTCCTTCATGGGCAGCACAACATGGTGCTTCAGCAGAACAGATATGTAAGGCAGCCACATGGTCTTCCATTAACACTTTCATTAGACATTATGCCTTGTATACTTTTGCCTCTCATGACGCTAAATTCGGGCGCAAGGTTCTCCTGTCCAATCAGGAGTGTACCCACCACTAAATTGCTTTGGGCTAAATTGCTTTGAGAAATCCCATTGTTATCCTGTGGATAATCTGTGGGCCCAGCCGATGAAATATACGTTATGGTAAGAACTTACCGTTGATAACGGTATTTCTCCTATGTCCACAGGTTCCACAAGGATCCCACCCTGATGCAACTGATTTGGGGATCTTTATACTCGCTAAACTCGTCCCTCTTGCATGGAAGGGTGTGCATGTGTGTTCTTCTCGCCTTAATAGGGCTCTACATGATGCTCCTGCCTAAATGATTTGGAATACAACTGATTTGCCTGAGACAGTGGGCGGGGATATATGGACGAGCCCGTTGCATCCTGGGAGGACTGAAAGCTTGTGATCGTTTGGTGCCAATCCGCTGTAGCTCCATCATATCCCATTGTTATCCTGTGGAACCTGTGGACATAGGAGAAATACCGTTATCAACGATAAGTTCTTACCATAACGTATATTTCTTCATCAATTTAGCAGGCAAAGGGTCTAGAGGTGATTCCAAGTGTTGAATTTGCATTTTTAAGCAGTTGCTGTGAACCCACAACATGCAGTTAAATGAGACAAAATCAGACAGATCGCAGGGACCTTCAGACTGGCCAAATAATCAAATTTATATTGACCTAACCGTATAGTATCCCATCTTCCACCTATTGTATCACACCATTGTCACCAAAATCTCCCTTTTTTTCAAACACACCAAACACATTTTCACTCAGTAAATTGGGATGTATTCCTCCCTTTCTAGAAATAATTCAGCAATCTTATATCCTGAAACCCCCCAAAAAACCCTAAAAAAACTTTGTTGACCTTTTGTGTGTCGACCATGCCCACGTCAACCTAATGACCATGTCGACCTTCCATATGTATTGACCTAGACATGTCAACTTTCGGTCAGTGTCGACCTACTTACTGTTGACCTTCAGTGGTCAAACTAGTGACTGACGACCTAAAGACCGGATACCAGTTTAGTTATTTTTAGATTTATATATTATATTTTAAGTTAGTAGTTCCCAAACTTGGTGCCGTGAGGCACTTCCAGAGGTGCTTCAGGTTGGTGGTCCAGCACTAGGGTGCCATGATTCAAGAAAGTTTGGGAACCACTGTTATAAGGCAATTCTTTCCTCTGCCACTGTAAATTGTGCGGCAGTATCAGCAAAGACGGTGTTGATGAGCTTCTGATTCAGTGTGGGGCTGAAGGGATCTGCCCACACAGAGAAGAAAAAGGGTGGACAGACAGTCCAGGTGGAGACTGCTGTTAGAGCCCAGGGTGCCTGGAGGCCAGTGGGGGCTATGAAGCCACATTCTTATCCGCAAGAGGCAGGGAGAACCAGAATACACACATGTGGCGCACCTGTGGGTTTGTGTGCTGTAATAGAAATCCAGAGGGAATGTGACCCTGACTGCAGCCTGTTCATTTGCCAGAAAAAGGGAGTACCAGCTTCCATTCCCAGTACATGTCACCACACCTTGCATTACATTTTTATCTTCTGCAGTGGAAGTACTATATCTAGGGAGATATCTTTGTGATCTATTGGCGTATAATTTCTGGTGAAGATGGCAGAATATCGCAATGTAAGAGCCTCTGAATGAGGCTTGATAGTAGGTACATTCTGCAGTCACTTAGATGGGAGCAGGCTCTTTTAGGAAGACAATGCATCACCCTACAGGTCTGGAGCCACCATATTATGGCTGGAGGAGCATTCCTCTGAGTCTGACATCAGAAATTGGACCCCTCATTTGCCATATCTGAACCCAGTAGCACTCCACTGGGGAATATTATAAATTGTACCTTATTATGGAGAGACATTCAATTTTCTGTACACTTATTCCCAACAGATGAATGTAACAGAAGGAATATCTCAGAAGAAAATCTAATTTCATCTTCAGGTTGTAAAACAGAAGATGATGACATCACACAAGATTCTCCTGGAGAAACCCCTACTGCTCTACTCGTACCTCCTGTACCTCAAAATGTGCTTGTGTCATGTGGTCCCTCTAATCAAAGGGAATGTTCTGATAACACTGATATTGGGTCATCTTCTACAGCTCTGACAGTAGATAAAATATTTCCCTGTTCTATAGATGACAGATGTTTTACACAGACCGCACAGCTTATAACCAATCATCCAGCTAAGGGAGGTGAGAAACCATTTCCATGTTCTGAGTGTGGGAAATGTTTTACACACAACTCACGTCTTGTTACACATCAGAGAAGTCACACAGGTGAGAAACCATTTCCATGTTCTGAGTGTGGGAAAAGTTTTACCGATAAATCAAATCTTGTTACACATCAGAGAAGTCACACAGGTGAGAAGCCATTTCCATGTTCTGAGTGTGGGAAAAGTTTTACACACAAGTCACATCTTGTTGCACATCAGAGAAGTCACACAGGTGAGAAGCCATTTCCATGTTCTGAGTGTGGGAAATGTTTTACACACAACTCACGTCTTGTTAAACATCAGAGAAGTCACACAGGTGAGAAACCATTTCCATGTTCTGAGTGTGGGAAATGTTTTGCTGATAAATCAAATCTTGTTACACATCAGAGAAGTCACACAGGTGACAAGCCATTTCCATGTTCTGAGTGTGGGAAATGTTTTACATGGAAATCACTTCTATGTCTACATGAGAGAATACATACAGGTGAGAAGCCATTTCCATGTTCACAGTGTGGGAAATGTTTTACCAAAAAATCAAATCTTGTTACACATCAGAGAAGTCACACAGGTGACAAGCCATTTCCATGTTCTGAGTGTGGGAAATGTTTTACACACAAGTCATGTCTTGTTAAACATCAGAGAAGTCACACAGGTGACAATCCATTTCCATGTTCTGAGTGTGGGAAATGTTTTACACGGAAATCACTTCTATGCCTACATGAGAGAATACATATAGGTGAGAAGCCATTTCCATGTTCACAGTGTGGGAAATGTTTTACCAATAAATCAAATCTTGTTACACATCAGAGAAGTCACACAGGTGACAAGCCATTTCCATGTTCTGAGTGTGGGAAACGTTTTACACACAAGTCACGTCTTGTTAAACATCAGAGAAGTCACACAGGTGAGAGGCCATTTCCATGTTCTGAGTGTGGGAATTGTTTTAGCGATAAATCATCTGTTGTTAGACATCAGAAACTTCACACACATGAGAATGTGTAGCATGACAGTAATCGAATCTTGATAAAACTATACTTTATTAACACTAGTTAAAATTTGTATATATGCAGATGGAAAGTTATTTATCTTACAAATAAATCTAATTTCTCACATGTTTTTGTTAAAGGGCTGAGCTGGAATGATTTGTGTTATTTCTCTAGCATCCGTAAGGGATATTGGGGACAGAATTAGTGCGATGGGGTATAGATGGGTCCAAAGGAGCAAGTGCACTTTAAAATTCTTCACTGGGTGTGCTGGCTCCTCCCCTCTAGGCCCCCTCCTACAGCTCAGTTTAGATAAAGTTCCCTCAGGAGAGGATGCACACTCTAAAGCTCCAGAGTTTTTCTTCATTTTATTTCTAAGTTTTATTTATTTCGGTATGCTGTTTGGGCAACAGCATACCTGTGCTGTGGGAGTTATGGGGGAGACGGTCACCGGCCTCTTGAGGTGCAGAGCCGCTTTCCCGCTGAGGGGCTGTTTGTTCAGCGAGGCATGGATCCTTGGCTGTTGCAGCCGCAGCATGCCGCAAACCCTTAACACTGCGTGAAGGTGATCATCAGTGGTGAGTACCAACCAGAGGCCCCGCTAGGGGGGGACCCATTATAGTTCCTGCATGAGACTGGCTAACTAGAGTGAACCAAGCATTTATGTGAGGTTTTACATGTTAAAGGAGACATGTCCAGTATAAATATACAGCAGTAGCACCGGCGCCATGTCGGGGGGCGGGGCTACATGAGAGCAGGCTCAGCGGCATTTTGGCACCTTCCTCTGCATGAGCAGCAGCTGCAGCAGCCTACACAGCTCCTCCAGAACTGTCCCTGTATACACTGGTACCGGGTATAGGGAGGGGGGGGCACTATTATTGTGCACAATAATCCCCTGGGGGATTTTATCAGTAATCTCACTGTTTTACTCATGTATATCAAATGCTGACAACCTCACTGGGGCCGGCCAGCGTTGGGTGCGCTGGAGTCTCTCTTCTCTGTCTCCTCTCACATTCAATAGGGCAGGCTTGTCATATATAATATCAGGCTGTATTGTGTGTGTATATTATACCTGTTTTTCTAATCACTATGGTAAAACAAAAGTCTTGTAGTGTGTGTAATGTCAGGTTCTCTCCTAGTAAATCCAGCTCATTATCATGTGAGCAGTGTAGTCAGACATCTCATGCTGATACTAATGTGGGGGAGAATGCAGAGCCCCCCTGGTTGGGGGCTATAAAACTATGATGTCTGATATGTCTTCTCAGCTCACTGCAACTGCAAACAAGACACAAGAACTGCAACAAGCAGTGGCTAGCCTTACTGCTAAGCATCCCTCCCTGCCTGCTTCACAGAAACCTGCTCTACCAGCACTCCTATCAGATGATACTGATGATATACATCCCACCCCGATTCAGGGTATTGAACCCCTCATATTGGATATTGGGGAGGTGTCAAAGCTCCCCCTGGGGGATGCAAATACTCAGCATTCATTTTTCCTCCCTCAAGAGGAGCCAAAAGTCACATTCCCTGATTCCACAGAATTGGATGATTTATTTAACCTAGCCTGGAAGAATCCAGATAAAAAATATCAAGTGACAAAAAAGTTTGTGAATACCTTCCCATTTGCCCCTGAGGGCAGAAAGTTTTGGGAAGAATCTCCAGCAATAGATGTCTCAGTGTCTCACCTTTCTAAAAAGGCGGTGCTCCCTGCTCCGGGCTACCTTACGGTAAAGGACCCAGCAGATAGGAAAATAGAGACCACTCTACAATCTATTTACATTGCTGCAGGCGTAGCACAAAGGATGGTCATTGCAGGTTGCTGGATGACACATACAATCCATTCCCGGGCTAGTCAAATAAAGGAAGGTCTGTTGGGTGATAGGACCTTAGTCGATACTGTTGCTTTCCTGACTCGCATTCAGGACACGGCAAGAGTCCACTGTGACTACCTAAAAGAGATTGGCACTATTAATGCTGGAACCATGGCTATGGCTGTGTCTGCGCACAGAGCCATATGGTTACGTCATTGGATTGCTGATACATGTTACAACTGAGGGCTGAGGCTAACCTGGGGAAGCCTCAGATGTAGGGGCTGACGTGTAGGTGAACCAGGGAGGTAGTATTGGGTTCCTAGACATACCGGAGCTATAAGTACCATTTGCCCGAAGGCGTGACCACGACAATGAAGTTGTAAAAAGGTAAAGTCAGTTTTATTGAACACACAGCTTAAGATATGCAAAACATCACAGAAGATGTGCAGTGGTAAATTACAGTACAGTTCCTAGAAGCGCAGGGGTAATTAGTGCTGTGGCTTGCAGAACAGAATATTAGAGTCCTTGCCAGAACTGGAGATGGTAAGTCCGTATGCCAAAGCTAACCGCTGAGGAGAGGTATTAACTGGTACTGCCCAGCAGATGGTATACAGAGGCTAGAGCAACACAGATGCACAGAAGTAGATGGTACTTGGTAATTGCAGAGAGTGCTGGATGGAACCAGTATGAATGAAAGGTGTGCAGAACTCACCACTGTGAGCATCGATGGACGCTGTGGTTCAATGGTAGAATGGTCACTGATGCAGGCGATATAGGAATATCACTGATGACGTTGAAATAAACTGAAGACACTGGAGCACTGCTAGCAAAATACCAACGACTCAGGAGCACTGTGGAAAGCTGGTAGGCCATGGTAAGTACGTTGTGGAGTATGGATAGCGTTGCTGTAGAAAGGAGAAGTTGAAAATGATACCAGGACACCGCTGGAGGCTGGAAGCGAAGCAGGACCAATGCTGGAAGCAGGAAGCCGGTGTCTGATCTTAGAGAGTAATCAGGAGCAATGCTGGAACACTGCAGAAGTCAGGCTGCACCGCAGGATGGAAACAGGTGCGGGTCTCTTAGTGGAGGTGAATCACAGTAGCTGGAATACCTGGAGAAACAAGCAGTAGAATCCACAAGCAGGAGAGACGTGTATAGGTTAGACAACCAAAGCACTGACGATTATCCAGCCCAGGAGCAGGATATTTATACCAGCTGGTAAGCAGGCATTGGCTGGATAATTAGGCAGAGTCCAGAGTGCAGCGGATAGGTTGTGAAAGGACATGTGATGAGGAAAAACATGGCTGCGCCCATGTTTGCATTTGGAGGGAAAGTCTGTATATTCCATGTGGTAAACAGCAGTAATGGCGGCGGAGGGCAGGAGACGCCATTCTTTAAAACAGTGTAACTAAACTGTAAGGCTGCCATGACAGCGCTGCGGGATCACAGGGAAGAAACTTGAGGTAAAGTTATACATATCGCTGCACGCAGACAGCACAGATGGAATCTCATTTTGGAACGCTGGGCCAGTCTCAGGAGACACTTGGAAGGTAAATAAAGATGTCCAATAAAGTAACGGAAGGTGGTGAGGAGAATTGGCGCTGAGGGGATTTAAGAGGTCAATACTTATCTTAAATATTGTGTTGAATCGGATGTAGCAGATATCTTTCTTCTTAATGACCTTTGGTTTTATTCCGGTATTCTTCCAATGGGTTCACCAAATAGGGAAAAAGGGTAAATTCTAGGTTAACCACTGATATTTGGAGTATTCGGGAGATCCTTTTTGAAAGATGAGATTTTAACTCCTCCCAACTAGCTATATGGATGGATGTACCTTGCTTACATAAATAAATATGTTCTTAAAGCCCATCAAGGTTTCTTTAGCATGATATATCTTATCTGATGGTGCTCTTAGAACAAGGGCGTACCTTGACTTACACACAACAAGGGTGGTAGCAGTCCTATCAAGGTATCTTTTTACGCCAAGATCTTATTCCTCATATTGCCATTACAATTTAAGAGACGTATATGATGAGATGGTAAGAGTGAATCTCTATTGTGCGTACCTCACTTACACTAATATAGTGTGGTATCCTCTCATAAAGGTATCTTTTATATGGCAAAGGTTCGTACCAGTACTCACAGGTAACAGCGGTGTTCTAAGCTCATCAAGGTATCTTTATCTTCCTTCAATCAGATGAAGACTTATATAAAAGTGTACCAATTCTTTAATAGATTACAAACAAGAATAAAATATATTAGGCTGTAGGAGATTACCGTCCGTGAAGGGGATTGGTCAGACCGACTTCATCCAGGCATTAGGGAGCGGTATCCTATCTGACTGAATAGTAATACACAAAAGTGGTCGTACCTTTCCCACAACACGGGTGGGGCAGTGTCCAGCAGGCAATAGTCCTCAGCCAACGCGTTTCGAGTATATCACTCTTTTTCAAGACTGATGGAGGACTGAAAGGATGTGGTTTTTATAGCTGGAGTCCGGGGTTTGCACTATGTGACGTCATTTCCGGTTCCGGGTTGTCCCGGTGAAGCCAATGTACATAAACGGCTTATCTTCTACTTAATTTGTTCTATTCATTGGTGGTAAAAGTGGTAACCTTATTTGCTGCAGGAGGACAGAAAAAAACGTCTAAAAAGTGGAAAATCCGGCCGGATCGCCGTGACCGGAAGTGACGTATCGAGGATTCTGGGTGATGTAGTTTAATTTGAACAGGAAGTCCCCGTCGGTTTTTCAAACGGAACGGCTCTTCTTCCTCTTAATTTAATCCAATTCATTGGTGGTATGAGTGGTGTACATATGCTCTGTGAAATAATGTGTAGAGGCGGCGGAAATGGAGAAAGTTCTATGAAAACATCTCTACCGGAAGTGACGTGCCGCGGCTTCTGGGTGATGTAGTTTTGTTGAACAGGAAGTCCCCGTCTGCATCGTGAACAGTGATGGATATCCGGATAGAATGTGGATTTCTTTTTCTTCTTTTTCATCTGGTCTTCTTCTTGATCAGAAGAAAAAGAAATCCACATTCAATCCTTTGCACATTAAAGGTCATTTCATAGAGACCTTCACAAAAGGCAGTACTAGATGAAGTGGAACATCTGAAGAAGATTCGCACCAAGCCCAATCTCACCAAAAAGGAAAAAGAACTAATCCAAGACCTGGCTAAAGATGAGACTATAGTGATCAAGCCTTGTGACAAAGGAGGTGGAATTGCCATTCTCGATAAAGAAGACTACACAAAAGAGGTCTATAGACAACTGGCCGACGTCACAACATATGGCAAATTAAAAGGCGATCCCAGCAATAAAATAAAGGAAAATTTTGAAAAATTGATGCAGGAACATCTGAAAAAAGGAGGCATCACCAAAGATGAGTATGACTACATCGACGTTCCAGAGTCCACCACTCCAAGCATCTACATACTCCCTAAAATCCATAAGGATATCAAGAATCCCCCAGGGAGGCCCATCATCGCGGGAACCAACAGTTTGAAGTCTAATCTATCTTCACTTATAGATTCCTTCCTGCAACCATTAGTGATAAAAAGCAAATCCTACTTAAAGGACACAGGAGACACATTAAATAAACTAAAAGATTTCAAATGGAACACGGATCGCATTCTAGCCTCAGCGGATGTAACATCGCTATATACCTGTATCCAACATACCAAGGGATTAGAAGCAGTAACTTGGTCCTTGGAAAAATCAGAATATTCTGTTGAAAAAAAGAACTTTATTGTCGATGCCATTAAATTTATTCTGGAGAACAATTACTTCTTCAATGGCGATTTCTACATACAACGCACTGGAACCGCCAAGGGAACTAAATTTGCCCCAAGCTACGCCAATTTATTCATGAACTTTTGGGAAGAAAGGAACATTTATGATGGCGCAGCTTGGGGCACACAGCTGATCAAATGGCAAAGATACATAGACGACGTGTTACTCCTATGGGAAGGCAGTGAAGATTCCTTAAAAGAATTCTTCGAATTAATCAATATGAATGAATTCAACGTCAACTTCACTTTGTCATACAGCAAAAATCAAATCAACTTCTTGGATCTAACTATTTACATAGAAGATAATTGTATACAAACAAAAACCTTCCATAAACCCACAGATGTCAACACTTATATACCTACGGACAGCCAACATCATAACATCTGGCTGAAAGGAGTACCAAAAAGCCAATTTTTACATGTGAAACGTAACTGCAGCAAGAAAGAAGTCTGTAGGGACCAAATGGAACAGATGAAACGGAAATTTTAGAGAAGGGTTACAAAGAAGAGACGTTAACCAAGTAATTGAAGAAACGGAAAAGAAAGAGAGGCCATACTACAACCAACAAGGAGAGAAGAACATCAGAAATAGAAGGATAAAGATAGATCCAAATGGGCGTTCATCACCAAATACGACACCCAACACAAGCAACTTGAAAAAATATTTCACAAGAATTGGCACCTCCTCCAACTTGATCCAGTATTAAATAAAATAATTCCCAACAAACCATCATTGATATACCGCAAGTCGAAAAATCTTAAGGACCATCTAGTCAAAAGCACTCTCCCATTACCAACGAAAAATTTGATCAGAACTAAGGGATTTCATAGGTGTGGCATGTGCATAGGTTGCCGCAACATTCAAGATCCAAACACCAAGTACACAGAACTCAAGATTAATGAAAAATCTATGAAAATCACAGATTTCATTACCTGCAACACCGCTAATGTTATTTACTTAGTAGAATGTTCGTGCGGCCTAGCGTACATAGGAAGGACGACAAGACCCTTAAAAATAAGAATTTCCGAACATCTAAGAAACATCAAAAAAGGACTCCAGACACATCACCTTTCAAATCATTTCAAGGACCACCATAACTGTTCGGCTAAACATGTAACTAGATTCGTAGGCTTGAAACATATTAAAGCCACTTGGAAAGATAAGAATGTGGAAAATAGACTGGCCAGGACAGAAATGCGCATCATTTTTAATCTAAAAACATTAAATCCGAGAGGACTCAACCAAGATTTTGAGCTTAAATGGTTCTTAAAAACATCAAATAATTAGAACTATTTCAGTCCACTATTCCTACCCTTCCACGCTTCCCATTCACATCAATCACATTGTGCACCTAAGAGATAAGTCACAGCATCATTTATATAATTTTTTCCATTATACACCATGTGACGTTGTCATTAATGTAACTTTATTTTTTACGAAAGGATCGCAGAGCGGCGGCAACTTTTTGTGCAGTTTTAGAGTAGCTCAATACCTACTCAGCGCTTGTGATTACTTCAGACTGTCCAGTTCCTGTTTTGATGTCACAAACACGCCCTGCGTTCGCTCAGTCACGCCTGCATTTTCCTGGTATGCCTGCATTTTTTTGAACACTTCCTGAAAACGGTCAGTTGACACCCAGAAACGCCTACTTCATGTCAATCACTGTGCGGCCAGCAGTGCGACTGAAAAGCTTCGCTAGACCTTACTACTTCGTTCGTTGTAATAGTACTTTGTGTGTGCGCATTGCGCAGAAGTGCCGTTTTTTTGCCTCATCGCTGCACAGCGAACGAATGCAGCTAGCAATCAACTCGGAATGACCACCATGGTCCATATAACATTGTACATTATAAGGTTGAGTGTAATGTATGAATCTGGGACAAAAAATTAGAATTGATATAGCCATTTTTGAAGTGCAAATGTCCTTGACTATAAGCAATATCAGATATGAGAGATATGTGTGGAGACATTTTGATAATGAATACTTACCATGTGGCCGGGATCCTGAGAACCTGTAAAAGAGAAAAAGATACATCATACCTGATTGAAGGGGAGGCTGGTTGAATTATGATTAATGGACCATTACTAGATTATAGAATATAATAATGGCCTGGCTATTCTATATCCCACTATATATGGTAAACAAGACATACAGACTGTTAACAATATGAAAGAAAAGGGGCTCTTATTGGAATTTTGAAATATCACCCTGGCAAATATACATATGCAAAACCCCTCTTAAATAAATTTTCAATATTGGCTTACATGTATCTAGAGGGTTAAACACAAAATAAACTGTTAATATTATAATATATATGGAGATGGAAACACGTGTTTAGTGATAAGTAGACTTATATATAAGGAATTACAATTAGTCGAATAGATAACAATCACATACAAACAATTAGGGATCACTCTACACAAATCTATGATAACACCACAACACTTATTAACCGGTCACGGTTCACGTCATATTTAAGCACTAGCACATTATAACAACCAGTTACAGGTCTAATAGAAATATAACAATGATCGTAATTGCACAATTCTTTCACGTCACACGTTATGTGATTATAGTAACTCATTTAAACATTTACTCATATCACAATTTCCATTATTTATACTATATCAGTCACAATCATTCACTGTATTTATATTTATTACACGGACATATTGTCGTTTCACTATGTTTATTTTATGTTTTTTTCACACACACAATTTTGATTTTTTTTATGTGTTTTTCACATAATGCTGTGGTTATTTTCAACAATAAATGTTAATATATACTGATAAAATATATATATATGTTCTATAATTAAGGGATATAAATCCTTAGTTGCATTTGTGTATTATGCCTGTCAGAAAGAAATGGGGTCATTAATTAGATCGAGTTTAAGAGAACCCATCACATCTTCCCTATTGGTCCGGCTAGATCATGTGACCAGAAAACGGAATCCATACCAGGAGACAGAAATGTAACATTTTATCTATCCCTAGCAAATGGTACTCAGGCTCCAGGATTGGCCCAGACAGACCACATGATCGGACACATTCCAACTAAACTTTTATTAATGGGAGCCTTGCCGTGATTGGATGAGAAAATCACGTGATCCGGAATCCGTTCCGGGATTGGCGTGGCGATATTGTTAAATCTTGGTCACTGGAGACATTCTGGTTAGCCCTGAAAAAACTATCTGTGAAACGCGCGTCGGTGGTTCACACTGTACCAATGTGGTTAATAACTTGTGCATGCTAATTATGTGTGTTACTGTCTAAATGTGACTCTGATTGGAATGTACTCCAGATGTAGAGTGATACGTATAGGGGTCAGATTATATGTATCCGAGGCAGAATTAACTACTTAGCTACACAGGCAATCAAACAGCGTAATAGCAGCAGTATAATATTATACAGAGATATAGTGCTTGATGTATTTTTGTACACGCCTATATAAGTGTTTGTGGTGCATTGAAAGTAACATATTAAATAATAAATTACTACTAGTGTATAAAGCAATTGCTCCCTTTCACTGAATAGGAGAACGTCACTGGTAATATTCAGTAATTAGCTGCATGCAGCCGTTTGTGAAGCACTGAAAGTAATATAGCAAATAATAAACTTCTGCTATAGTATACAAAGCAATTGTTCCCTCTCATTGAAGAGGAGAACGTCACTGATAATATTTAACATTTAGCCACATGCAGCTGTCTGTGATGTATTGTAAGTAATAAAGTAAATAATAATCTACTGCTACAGTATATAAAGCAACCGTCCCCTTTCACTGAATAGGAGAACGTTACTGATACCATCCAGCATTTAGCTAGATGCAGCCGTTTAGGATACATTGTGAGCAGTTTTGTAACAACTTGAGGAGGGTGGCAGAATACTGCAACTCATTAACATTTCAGTTAATTTGCTAACCCTCAGACTCTACACGGTGTACACACATTTGTCATATTTCAGCTACTACAACAGTGATGTACTGCATAACATTAACATATCAATAACAGTTTAATAAATTCTGCTGACAGCGCTGACAACGAGGATTGACATAGTTTGCCAGTAACAAAATCAATATAAATTTGCTAGATGCGTAAGGTGATACTCACTTGAGGGTGAGTTAGTGAGATCATCCTATCTGCTGTAATACACTAGAGCAGTATATACTGCCAGCAGCAGACTCTTGGAATTATTTCACTATTTATGAACTTTTCATGACACAATATGTGGCTGTGTGTGAAAGGGGAACACAAGCCAGCAGCTGGAAAACCACCACAATATCAATGAAATTGGAATGCTCAATACACATTTGGAATTTCACTAGCATTATTATACCCTAGATTACATGTGAGAGTTTGGTTTGAATTAAACTGATACAATAAGAGAATAACTGCAAGACAAACATCAATTAAGTCTTTATTGACAGTAATAAACAAATTGACAGTACACACCGTGTCATTAGAGGTCATACTACCCAATAATCAATTACAAGAACGGTGCACGACACATTGAGTACAATGTGTGTTTTTAACAATATATGTCACACTTTGTCTTGTCATGTGGTGTTGGTTTTAATATTTCCCAGTTATAGGCCTTTTAATAATACTAGATTAAAAGTTATATTTTATGTAACCATTGATTGTTTTTGTGGGCCACCTTAGACCAATTCTTTCCCTTCTTTTGTGAACAAGACTTAATTAGCACCTCAGTCAGTTTGATTTAACCATGTGCGCTGAGCCATGGATATACCTAAAACCTGGACTGTTGGGGTGCCTTGAGGACCACATTTGATAACCTCTGTACTTTGCTTTTTTAAATTAGAGCCTACTTGCCTGTTGCAAGATACATTTGTGCGTTTTCCAGACTTAGACCTTTGAGAAATCAGAGAGATCATTGCATTCAATGCGAATCGCGCATTTTAAACCCCCCCCCCCTCATCTCCCATGAACCATGAATCTCAGAATTTTGCAGAAATTGGGGTGGGGCTTGACTGCATCAGAGCCTGACCCCGCCCAACTGAGTGCCCAGCAGAGTCTCCTCCCCAGGCCTCTGGAAGTAGGCAGGTATGCAACAAATAAACCTACCAGCCCAATCTGAGAAAGCAGCGACCATTCTAGTGATGCCTACAAAATGCGCACGACTCTAGTGACGGATACACAATGCAGGAATAATTATTTTAACTAATATACAATGCAGGGACCATCCTAGTGCTCCATATACAATCCATGGACCATCCAAGTAACCAATATACCAGTGGTTCTCAAACTCGGTCCTCAGGATCCCACACATTGCATGTTTTGCAGGTAACCTTTTATATTCAGCAGCCTCTTTCATTTGCTTAAAACTAATCTTTCACTCCTATACTTTTTCTGTGTGATGCCCTGGGGTGGTTTAGCTGGGGTGGTCTGGGGGTGCTCTGCGTCCCGGACGTGAACCCCTGTAGTGTTAGGGACCTGTCCGATGAGGTCACCGTGAAGCAGGTGGGCAGGCTCATATACTGGCCAATATATGCCAAGAACCTCGAATATTATATTACGGTTATAATAATTTTAATGGTGTATGGTGCACCTGCACCCTTTGTTCCTAAGTTGTAGTACTACAGTACTTAGTCCCAGCAAGGTAGCACATCCCATTATAATAAGCCAGGGTGTGCAGTCCAGGGCCCGTTTCCACATAGTCTATATCATGTGTGTGTATACACACCTGAGGGATTGGGACAGCCCTCATTTCTGGATTAGCACCCCACCCACTGCCTCTCATGATTTTAAACAGGGAACCAGCACATTCTGACTGCACAAAAGACACAGGTATGATCCTTTTAATTATATACAAAGTCAGTTTGGGGGTGAGCTTTTGGGGCGTGGGGCTCCCTGTATTGCTCTGGCTGGGCCACCTTGGGGCATCACCACCTTACATTTACTTTTAACACTTATATCACATTGTGTTTGTTTTATATTTATGTCGCTTTCTTCACATATCTCTTACACTTATAACACTGCTCAGCTAAACTTCACATTCTGATACTTTACTGCTGTCCTCCTCTTTTCTTTTATATTCAGCAGCCTCTTCCATTTGCTTAACACTAATCTTTCACTCCTATCCTTTTTCTGTGTGATGCCCTGGGGTGGTTTAGCTGGGGTGGTCTGGGGGTGCTCTGCGTCCCGGAGGTGAACCCCTGTAGTGTTAGGGACCTGTCCGATGAGGTCACCGTGAAGCAGGTGGGCAGGCTCATATACTGGCCAATATATGCCAAGAACCTCGAATATTATATTACGGTTATAATAATTTTAATGGTGTATGGTGCACCTGCACCCTTTGTTCCTAAATTGTAGTACTACAGTACTTAGTCCCAGCAAGGTAGCACATCCCATTATAATAAGCCAGGGTGTGCAGTCCAGGGCCCGTTTCCACATAGTCTATATCATGTGTGTGTATACACACCTGAGGGATTGGGACAGCCCTCATTTCTGGATTAGCACCCCACCCACTGCCTCTCATGATTTTAAACAGGGAACCAGCACATTCTGACTGCACAAAAGACACAGGTATGATCCTTTTAATTATATACAAAGTCAGTTTGGGGGTGAGCTTTTGGGGCGTGGGGCTCCCTGTATTGCTCTGGCTGGGCCACCTTGGGGCATCACCACCTTACATTTACTTTTAACACTTATATCACATTGTGTTTGTTTTATATTTATGTCGCTTTCTTCACATATCTCTTACACTTATAACACTGCTCAGCTAAACTTCACATTCTGATACTTTACTGCTGTCCTCCTCTTTTCTTTTATATTCAGCAGCCTCTTTCATTTGCTTAACACTAATCTTTCACTCCTATCCTTTTTCTGTGTGATGCCCTGGGGTGGTTTAGCTGGGGTGGTCTGGGGGTGCTCTGCGTCCCGGAGGTGAACCCCTGTAGTGTTAGGGACCTGTCCGATGAGGTCACCGTGAAGCAGGTGGGCAGGCTCATATACTGGCCAATATATGCCAAGAACCTCGAATATTATATTACGGTTATAATAATTTTAATGGTGTATGGTGCACCTGCACCCTTTGTTCCTAAGTTGTAGTACTACAGTACTTAGTCCCAGCAAGGTAGCACATCCCATTATAATAAGCCAGGGTGTGCAGTCCAGGGCCCGTTTCCACATAGTCTATATCATGTGTGTGTATACACACCTGAGGGATTGGGACAGCCCTCATTTCTGGATTAGCACCCCACCCACTGCCTCTCATGATTTTAAACAGGGAACCAGCACATTCTGACTGCACAAAAGACACAGGTATGATCCTTTTAATTATATACAAAGTCAGTTTGGGGGTGAGCTTTTGGGGCGTGGGGCTCCCTGTATTGCTCTGGCTGGGCCACCTTGGGGCATCACCACCTTACATTTACTTTTAACACTTATATCACATTGTGTTTGTTTTATATTTATGTCGCTTTCTTCACATATCTCTTACACTTATAACACTGCTCAGCTAAACTTCACATTCTGATACTTTACTGCTGTCCTCCTCTTTTCTTTTATATTCAGCAGCCTCTTTCATTTGCTTAACACTAATCTTTCACTCCTATCCTTTTTCTGTGTGATGCCCTGGGGTGGTTTAGCTGGGGTGGTCTGGGGGTGCTCTGCGTCCCGGAGGTGAACCCCTGTAGTGTTAGGGACCTGTCCGATGAGGTCACCGTGAAGCAGGTGGGCAGGCTCATATACTGGCCAATATATGCCAAGAACCTCGAATATTATATTACGGTTATAATAATTTTAATGGTGTATGGTGCACCTGCACCCTTTGTTCCTAAGTTGTAGTACTACAGTACTTAGTCCCAGCAAGGTAGCACATCCCATTATAATAAGCCAGGGTGTGCAGTCCAGGGCCCGTTTCCACATAGTCTATATCATGTGTGTGTATACACACCTGAGGGATTGGGACAGCCCTCATTTCTGGATTAGCACCCCACCCACTGCCTCTCATGATTTTAAACAGGGAACCAGCACATTCTGACTGCACAAAAGACACAGGTATGATCCTTTTAATTATATACAAAGTCAGTTTGGGGGTGAGCTTTTGGGGCGTGGGGCTCCCTGTATTGCTCTGGCTGGGCCACCTTGGGGCATCACCACCTTACATTTACTTTTAACACTTATATCACATTGTGTTTGTTTTATATTTATGTCGCTTTCTTCACATATCTCTTACACTTATAACACTGCTCAGCTAAACTTCACATTCTGATACTTTACTGCTGTCCTCCTCTTTTCTTTTATATTCAGCAGCCTCTTTCATTTGCTTAACACTAATCTTTCACTCCTATCCTTTTTCTGTGTGATGCCCTGGGGTGGTTTAGCTGGGGTGGTCTGGGGGTGCTCTGCGTCCCGGAGGTGAACCCCTGTAGTGTTAGGGACCTGTCCGATGAGGTCACCGTGAAGCAGGTGGGCAGGCTCATATACTGGCCAATATATGCCAAGAACCTCGAATATTATATTACGGTTATAATAATTTTAATGGTGTGTGGTGCACCTGCACCCTTTGTTCCTAAGTTGTAGTACTACAGTACTTAGTCCCAGCAAGGTAGCACATCCCATTATAATAAGCCAGGGTGTGCAGTCCAGGGCCCGTTTCCACATAGTCTATATCATGTGTGTGTATACACACCTGAGGGATTGGGACAGCCCTCATTTCTGGATTAGCACCCCACCCACTGCCTCTCATGATTTTAAACAGGGAACCAGCACATTCTGACTGCACAAAAGACACAGGTATGATCCTTTTAATTATATACAAAGTCAGTTTGGGGGTGAGCTTTTGGGGCGTGGGGCTCCCTGTATTGCTCTGGCTGGGCCACCTTGGGGCATCACCACCTTACATTTACTTTTAACACTTATATCACATTGTGTTTGTTTTATATTTATGTCGCTTTCTTCACATATCTCTTACACTTATAACACTGCTCAGCTAAACTTCACATTCTGATACTTTACTGCTGTCCTCCTCTTTTCTTTTATATTCAGCAGCCTCTTTCATTTGCTTAACACTAATCTTTCACTCCTATCCTTTTTCTGTGTGATGCCCTGGGGTGGTTTAGCTGGGGTGGTCTGGGGGTGCTCTGCGTCCCGGAGGTGAACCCCTGTAGTGTTAGGGACCTGTCCGATGAGGTCACAGTGAGGCAGGTGGGCAGGCTCATATACTGGCCAATATATGCCAAGAACCTCGAATATTATATTACGGTTATAATAATTTTAATGGTGTATGGTGCACCTGCACCCTTTGTTCCTAAGTTGTAGTACTACAGTACTTAGTCCCAGCAAGGTAGCACATCCCATTATAATAAGCCAGGGTGTGCAGTCCAGGGCCCGTTTCCACATGTTTTGCAGGTAACCCAGCAGGTGCACAGGTTTATTAATTACTCACTGGCACATTGTAAAAGGTCCACAGGTGGAGCTAATTATTTAACTTGCGATTCTGTGAGGAGACCTGCAAAACATGCACCGTTTGGGGTCCTGAGGACCGAGTTTGAGAACCTGTGCAATATACAATACAGGGACCATACTAGTGACCCCCAAAGACAATCCAGGGTCCGTCCTAGTGATCCATATACAATCCAGGGACCATCCAAGGAACCAATATACAATACAGGGACCATAATAGTGACCCCCAAAGACAATCCAGGGTCCATCCTAGTGATCCATATAAAATCCAGGGACCATCCTAGTAACCAATATACAATACAGGTACCATCCTAGGGACCCATATACAATCCAGGGACCATCCAAGTAACCAATATACAATACAGGGACCATCCTAGTGACCCATATACAATCCAGGGACCATCCAAGTAACCAATATACAATCCAGGGACCATCCAAGTGACCCATGTATAATACAGGTACCATCCGAGTAACCAATATACAATACAGAGACCATCCTAGTAACCCATATACAATACAGGGACCATCCTAGTGACCCATATACAAAACAGGAACCATCCTTGTGACCCATGTACAATACAGGTACCATCCTAATGACCCATATACAATACAGAGACCATCCTAGTGACTCATATACAAGGACCATCCTAGTAACCCATATACAATACAGCGACCATCCTAGTGACCCAAAGACAATCCAGGCTCCATCCTAGTGACCCATATACAATCCAGGGACCATCCTAGTAACCCATATACAATACAGAGACCATCCTAGTGACCAATGTACAATACAGGTACCATCCTAATGACACAAATACAATACATGGACCATCCTAGTGACCCATAAAAAAAATACAGGGACCCATATACAATACATGGACCATCCTACTGACCCGTATACATTATTTTATCAGGGACCAATTTATAATTTTTAATATATTATTTATAATTTTATCAGGGACCCATTTACAATACAGGGACCCATATACAACACAGGCACCATTCTAGTTACCCATATTCAATACAGGGACCCTCCTAGTGACCCATATACAATACAGGGACCATCCTATTGACCCATATACAATACCAGGGACCATCCTAGTTATCCATATCCAATACAGGGACCATCCTAGTGACCTATACATACCCTCCGACTGTACCTTTTTAGCAGGTACAGTACCTTTTTTTTGGTCTGTACCGATTTTTGGCTCTCCAAACTTCCATTGAAAGTATAGGAAAAGGGGCGTGAGAACTCCCCATTTACCTGTGGCCACGCCCCCTTTTAAAATTTGTACTGATTTTTGTGTGTAAAATGTTGGAGGGTATGCCTATTTACAATATCAGGGACCAGCCTAGTGACCCATATACAATACAGAGACCATCCTAGTGACCCATATACAATACAGGGACCATCCTAGTGACCCATATACAATACCAGGAACCATCTTAGTAACCCATATACAATACAGCTACAATTCTAGTGACCCATGGGTGTCATTCCGGGATGATCACTCGCTAGCTAGCTTTAGCAGCCGTGCAAACGCTATGCCGCCGCCCACTGGGGAGTGTATTTTAGCTTAGCAGAAGTGTGAACGCATGTGCAGCCGAGCTCTGCAAAAACAGTTTGTGCAGTTTCAGAGTAGCTCTGAACCTACTCAGCACTTGTGATCACTTCAGCCTATTCCTGTCCCAGCGAACGCCCAGCCACGCCTGCGTTTTTTCAGACATGCCTGCGTTTTTGCAAACACTCCCTGAAACTGGTCAATTGACACCCAGTAACGCCCCATTCCTGTCAATCTTCTTGTGGCCGTAGAAGGAAAACTTCGCTAGAACCTGAGCATAACCACAAAGAGCTTTGTACCCGTACGTTGCCTGTGCGCATTACGGGGCATACGCATGCGAAAATCGGCAGCGAGCGATCAACTCGGAATGACCCCCCATATTCAATACCAGGGGCAATCCCAGTGACCCATATACAATGCAGGGACCATACCAGTGACCCATATACAGAGTTTTTGTTTTTTTTTCCTAGTAATCTTATAGTCCCCCCCTGTTGGATTTATGATTATAGCGCAGTATTTAGTCTATGATAGGCGTACTATACACAGTAGTTACCTGCGGCCACTGCATATCTCCAGCTCCGGGAAAACTGTTTTATATTTCATTTAAAAGTGGGAATATTTGTATCACATCAGATGTCAGGACTACATGTATTATACCTATACATTGGCAACTTGTAATTTACTGTTGATTAAATATGTTAATTTACTTCTGCAGCGTCCCCAGCGCCGGTGTTACATTAATGTTGGTTATAGTCACTCTGATATAAAACTGGTCCACTACTAGAGATTAATGTGACCAAAATCCACCCTACTTCCGGAATCTGCGTTCCATCACCTAACAGCCTCTGCGTTCCAGACTACTTCCGGAATCTGCGTTCCATCACCTTACAGTCAACACGTTCCACCCTACTTCCGGTAAATGTCGCCTTACAGCCTGTGCGTTCCAACCTACTTCCGGTTTCTGCGTCCCATCACCTTACAACCTGTGCGTTCCAACATACTTCCGGTATCTACGTTCCATTGCCTCTGCGTTCCACACTACTTCCGGTATCTGCGGTCAAGCGATTCCTACCCACCCTCCCGTCAGTGCGTTTCACCCACAGGAAAAACGTTAATATCCGGTGCTGCAACTTCCGAGCACTGTAGAGAGTCCAGTCTTGCACCAAGAGGTACTGTACTGTACAGGAGGAGCAGCCTGTGGTGTCCTGTTATTATTAATTATTATCCAGGGGGAGCGCCTGTGGTGTCCTGTTATTATTATACTGGAGGAGCAGCCTGTGGTATCCTGTTGTTGTTGTTATTATTATTATTATTATTATACCGGGGGAGCAGTCTGTGGTGTTCAATTATTATTATTATTAAACAGGAGGAGCAGCCTGTGTTATCTTGATATTATTAAACAGGAGGAGCGTCCTATGGTGTCCAGTTATTATTAATATTATTATACAGGAGTAGCAGCATGTGGTGTCCTGTTATTATACAGGAGGAGCAGCTTGTGGTATCCCGTTATTATTATACAGGAGGCGCAGCCTGTGGTGTCCTGTTATTATTATACAGGAGGAGCAGGCCGTGGTGTCCTGTTATTATTATTATTGTACTGGAGGAGCAGCCTGTAGTGTGTTGTTTATTATTATTATTAGTATTATTATGCAGGAGGAGCAGCTCTTTGGGTCCTGTTGTTGTTCTACAGGAGGAGCAGCCTGTGGTGTCCTGTTGTTGTTATACAGGAGGAGCAGCTCGTGGTATCCTGTTGTTGTTCTACAGGAGGAGCAGCCTGTGGTGTGTTGTTGTTGTTATTATTATTATACAGGGGGAGCTGCCTGTGGTGTCCTGTTATTATACAGGAGGAGCAGCTTGTGGTATCCCGTTATTATTATACAGGAGGCGCAGCCTGTGGTGTCCTGTTATTATTATACAGGAGGAGCAGGCTGTGGTGTCCTGTTATTATTATTATTATTGTACTGGAGGAGCAGCCTGTAGTGTGTTGTTTAGTATTATTATTATCCAGGAGGAGCAGCTCGTGGTGTCCTGTTGTTGTTCTACAGGAGGAGCAGCCTGTGGTGTCCTGTTGTTGTTGTTGTTGTTGTTATACAGGAGGAGCAGCTCGTGGTATCCTGTTGTTGTTCTACAGGAGGAGCAGCCTGTGGTGTGTTGTTATTATTATTATACAGGGGGAGCTGCCTGTGGTGTCCTGTTATTGTTGTTATTATTATACAGGGGGAGTAGCCTGTAGTGTCCTGTTATTATACTGGAGGAGCAGCCTGTGGTGTCCTGTTGTTGTTGTTGTTGTTATTATTATTATTATACAGGGGAAGCTGCCTGTGGTGTCCTGTTATTGTTGTTATTATTAATCAGGGGGAGTAGCCTGTGGTGTCCTGTTATTATTATACTGGAGGAGCAGCCTGTGGTGTCATGTTGTTGTTGTTGTTATTATTATTATTATTATTGTTGCGATGATATGTGATTTCATCATTTGTGCAGAGTCACATATTACCTGAGACTGATGGCATTCTCTATTGTTTGCCCCTTGTTTCCTCCATTCTGGTGCCCTGTCCCTGTATTATTACCCTCTTCTTTTTTCTTTTACTATTGGTGTAACATTATGCAGCTCAGCGTTATGTGACGGCCTCCAAGGAGCCTTATGGGGATCATTCTTACATATCTATTGCTTGTATTCTCTGTGATTTGTCTTATATTTATTCCTAGACACTACATCTGTGAGGAACCTTTGTCTTTATTATACGTCACACATTCTGTATTCTCACTGATTAACTGAGGATGGATACGGATAGGAGTCAGAAGACTGAGATGATAATAAATATCACCATGGAGATCATCTACCTGCTGACTGGAGAGGTGAGGGGATCTGGGAGCATCACAGTGACGTCACTTATATCTATAGTAAT
The DNA here is from genome assembly GCF_028390025.1 of Pseudophryne corroboree. Taxonomy (NCBI): domain Eukaryota; kingdom Metazoa; phylum Chordata; class Amphibia; order Anura; family Myobatrachidae; genus Pseudophryne; species Pseudophryne corroboree. The sequence goes on from NW_026969493.1 coordinate 34,477, forward strand.
AATACAGGGACATGACTGGGTAGGTGAGGGGATCTGGGAGCATCACAATGATGTCACTTACATCTGTAGTAATAATACAGGGACATGACTGGGTAGGTGAGGGACATGACTGGGGAGGTGAGGAGATCTGGGAGCGTCACCGTAACATCACTTATATCTATAGTAATAATACAGGGACATGACTGGGGATGTGAGGGGATCTGGGAGTGTCACAGTGACATCACTTATATCAATAGTAATAATACAGGGACATGACTGGGTCGGTCAGGGGATCTGGGAGCATCACAGTGATGTTACTTATATCTATAGTAATAATACAGGGACATGACTGGGGAGGTGAGGGGATCTGGGAGCGTCACAGTGACGTTACTTATATCTATAGTAATAACACAGGCACATGACTGTGGAGGTGAGGGGGTCTGAGAGTGTCACAGTGACATCACTTATATCTATAGTAATAATACAGGGACATGACTGGGGAGGTGAGGGGATCTGGGAGCGTCACTGTGATGTCACATATCTATAATAATAATAATACAGGGGCATGACTGAGTAGGTGAGGGGATCTGGGCGTGTTACAGTGACATCACATATCTATAAAAATAATACAGAGGCATGATGGGAAGGTGAGGGGATCTGGGAGCATCACAGTGACATCACTTGTATCTATAGTAATAATACAGGGACGTGACTGGGGAGGTGAGGAGATATGGAAGTTTATACAATGATATTTGATGTGTCCCCCTATACCCAGGGTTACACGGTAGTGAGGACGACATCCGGTAAGTTTGAGATACCCCGCAGCTGTCCCCGTGTGTCAGGAAGACTGAGCAGAACCCAGAGCCCCATCACGGTGCCTCCACCTCACTCACTGATACATGAGAGACACAATAACCAGAAGATCCTAGAACTCACCAACAAGATCATTCAGCTGCTGACTGGAGAGGTGACTGCTGGGAATGGGACATTATACAGTAACACCAGGGGACGTGTCTGGGTGATGACTGGAGAGGTGACTGCTGGGAATGGGACATTATACAGTAACACCAGGGGTTTTTTCTTCGTTCTGGCGATTGTAATGTGATTGATAGGAAGTGGTTGTTTCTGGGCGGAAACAGGCTGTTTTATGGGTGTGTGCGAAAAAACGCTACAGTTTCTGGGAAAAATGCTGGGGTGGCTGGAGAAACGGAGGAGTGTCTGGACGAACGCTGGGTGTGTTTGTGACGTCAAACCGGGAATGACAAGCACTGAACTGATCGCAGATGTCGAGTAAGTCTGGAGCTACTTAGAAACTGCTAAGAAGTGTCTATTCGCAATTTTGAGAATCTTTTGTTCGCAATTTTACTATGCTAAGATTCACTCCCATTAGGCGGCGGCTTAGCGTGTACAAAGCTGCTAAAAGCAGCTAGCGAGCGAACAACTCGGAATGAGGGCCATTATACAGTAACACCGGGGAACGTGTCTGGGTGATGACTGGAGAGGTGACTGCTGGGAATAGGTCATTATACAGTAACACCAAGGGACGTGTCTGGGTGATGACTGGAGAGGTGACTGCCGGGAATGGGGCATTATACAGTAACACCAGGGGACGTGTCTGGGCGATGACCAGAGGGGTGACTGCTGGGAATGGGACATTATACAGTAACACCAGGAGATGTGTCTGGGTGAAGATTGGAGAGGTGACTGCTGGGAATGGGACATTATACAGTAACACCAGGGGATGTGTCTGGGTGATGACTGGAGAGGTGGCTGCTGGGAATGGGACATTATACAGTAACACCAGGGGATGTGTCTGGGTGATGACTGGAGAGGTGACTGCTGGGAATGGGACATTATACAGTAACACCAGGGGATGTGTCTGGGTGATGACTGGAGAGGTGGCTGCTGGGAATGGGGCATTACACAGTAACACCAGGGGACGTGTCTTGGTGATGAATGTATCACTGTGTGTGTCAGGTGTCTATAAGGTGTCAGGATGTCACTGTCTATGTCTCCATGCAGGAGGGGGAGTATATAGAGGAACACAGGGGTCTGTACAAGGACGTGATGATGGAGAATCACCGGCCCCTCACATCACTGGGTAAGGGGAGACTGTCATGTATTGTACAGGGGAGAGTAAGTATGGGGGCCCCTATATACACACATCATCTGATAATCACATATATACACTGTACTCAGTCACTGTTTGTCTCCTACAGATGTGCCCAGTAATAGAGATACCCCAGAGAGATGTTCCCGTCCTCTGTATTCCCAGGATTGGACAGAGGAGAATCACAGGATCCCACAGGAGGATCAGGTAGGTGGGATTTAGGGTCTCGCCAATATACCAAAGTGACTGTCACTATATGATCTGTAGAGGAGCTGTGTGTCTTATACACTGATATTATACTGTTTACTATCAAATAATGAAATTAGCCTTATTTTAAAGTGTTCATTATTGTTGGTATTTAGGGTGAAGATAGGAGCAATGTGACTGATATGAAGGCAGAAGATATAGAGGGAGAAGTAGAGACGTATATGATTGATATGAAGGCAGAAGATATAGAGAGAGAAGAAGAAACGTATGTGACTGATATGAAGGCAGAAGATATAGAGGGAGAAGAAGAGACGTATGTGACTGATATGAAGGCAGAAGATATAGAGGGAGAAGAAGAGACGTATGTGACTGATATGAAGGCAGAAGATATAGAGGGAGAAGAAGAGACGTATGTGACTGATATGAAGGCAGAAGATATAGAGGGAGAAGAAGAGACGTATGTGACTGATATAAAGGCAGAAGATATAGAGGGAGAAGAAGAGACGTATGTGACTGATATGAAGGCAGAAGATACAGAGGTAGAAGAAGAGACGTATGTGGCTGATATGAAGGCAGAAGATATAGAGGGAGAAGAAGAGACGTGTGTGACTGATATGAAGGCAGAAGATACAGAGGGAGAAGAAGAGACGTATGTGAGGGGTGATCTGCAGTGTAAGGAGGAGGAAATCCCTACAGATATCAGCACAGGTGAGCAATAAACACTTTATTTTATTTATTAACAGTTCCTTATATAGCGCATCAAAGTCTATTGCTCTTTACAATTGGAAACAGTGATAAAATAAAACCAAACAAGTGAAAACAGTGAGATAACAAGACTAGGTAATAACAGAAATTCATAGAGGTAGGACGGCCCTGCTTTCAAGCTTACAATCTATAGGGAAGTAGGCATTGATAGACAAGGATAGGTGTTGGCTATTGCATAAAGGTCCACCAGATTGCAAAAGTCCTTGGTGGGCTGTATGATATGGTTACACAGCAATGTTGGCCTGGTGTCGGGAGGATAAGAAAGTGAAGAAAGATAAAACGTGAGGTTATGTGTGGACTCTGCAGTGGGGATGTAATTGGATAGTAAAGTATATGAAGCTATGTGGGCATTTCCAGAATTCGATAAACTCACCTTCAGGGATTGATTAAAGTTTTGGAGACTAGAGGCGAGTCTTATTGTGCGTGGGAGGGCATTCTACTATTTTATTACAGAATAGAGTCCCATATTCTCCTTCCTCAGTCACTACAGCAATATCTCATTCTACACCCTTTAATGTCAGTACAAACTAATTAGAGATATGTATCTGACCATTGGAGGAGTCCAGAGCCATCAGCCCCTATTATACTCCTGCTCTCCCCCTCACATCATGTCACTGTATGTTACCAGCCCAGAGATCTGACCAGTCTCCTCCCCACACTCTCTGGTATATCTCATACATCAGGAGCCATCAGCCCCTATTTCTCTGACGTCCTAGTGGATGCTGGGAACTCCGTAAGGACCATGGGGAATAGCGGCTCCGCAGGAGACAGGGCACAAAAATAAAAGCTTTAGGACTAGCTGGTGTGCACTGG